>NC_081186.1:111503212-111793000 GCF_029867415.1 Vicia villosa | reverse complement strand
GATGCCTTCTTTGGGCTCGAGTGCTCAAAAAATGATTTTTCTTTTGTACCGACCAAACTTTTTATTATTTCCAAAGGAGGAAAAGGAAAAAAGCTGCAATAACCTAAAAGTGGGGGGAGAGATCTTGGGTAAGAGGGTTGGTTATACGAAGGGAAGGTATTAGCACCCAACGTATCTATAGTACTCTATAGGTTTCTTTGTTTTGTTTATTCCATTCTTGTTGTGGTGGAGGTTCTTGTGAGAAAGAGGTGGGACCTAAGGTGTTTGTTTGATTATGCTCGCAAAGATCATTGCGATCCTCTGCATACATATCCCTTAGAGGGAATCAGAGCATCTGTAGCTCGGGTCTACGGGTGCTAAGGTTTGAATGGTTTTTTTTGTTTTATTTTGCTCGCCAAGGATCGACCTTGTGCCTACGTATTCTCAAAGGGATGTTGAGAAAGTCAGAGCAATCGTAGTTCCCACTTATGCTAGTGGAAGCAAAGGAAAATAGACAAATGTCGTCTAAATGCTAGATGTATCTAATCTATATCATCACATACATCTGTTTGATTTTGTTTGAAAATCTTTTCATTATAAGCCCGGGGCCATGCCACTTAGGGTGCTTAGAATGATAAAGATGTTTTTGTTTGTTTAACCAGCCTTGTGGCAAAAGTTTCAATGAAGTCAGCCTTGTGACAAAAACTTTGATTAATCAGCCAGCCTTGTGGCAAAAGTTTCAATGAAGTCAGCCTTGTGACAAAAACTTTGATTAATCATCCAGTACGGTGGCAAAACGGTTTGATTGATTAGCCAGCCTTGTGGCAAAAAAAAGTTTGATTGATTAGCCAGCCTTGTGGCAAAAAAAAGTTTGATTTTTCGATTGATTGATTGTTTGTGATGATATAGAAGAGATACTCCTAGCATAGAGATGAAAAATGTCTAATCTCCTAGGGTATTTGTTTTGGATATTGGGGATGCTTATAAGAAGCCCGTGGGTCCTTGTACGAAGCCCAAGAGGAGGCTATCCGAGGGTCCTTGCATTGTAAGCCCAAGAGGAGGCTATGGGAGGGACTATCGAGGGTCCTTGCATTGTAAGCCCAAGAGGAGGCTATGGGAGGGTCACTCGTTTGTACAAAGCCCAAGGGGAGGCATGGTATAGCTGGTCTGAGCTCTTAGAGCGATTTCACCGGGAAACCATACTCTATGTCCTAACCTAAACTAGTGAGATTCTTTGCACGAAGCCCAATAGGAGGCTATGGGGAACCTAGTATTGTACTAAGTTGAACAAGTATATAACACAATCACACATATGAACAAGTACAAACAAATATGCACAAGTACATGAACAAATATGAACAGTTAATATGAACAGTTATATATGGCAAAGTGTGTGTATATAATGGAGTTTATGAAGGAAATATACCTGTAAGCATGATCCATTTGTATACATGGGGCTCGGGACTCATACTCGGGGAGAGGTCCACTTGAATTTATTCAAAGCTATGTAAACAGGTATTTACAAAGGCTTGGGACTTATACCTACATGGAGGCCCATGGTATATTTTTGGGAAGATTTAAAGAAACCTTCATTTTTGGTTTGTTATTCAAAGTTAAAAATCAAACTGATTGAGATATGTACAAAAAGGTGTATGTACAATGAAATACCTAATTTCATGTACAGGAATGGGTATGTACAAAAGGGGCTTGGGACTTATACCTACATGGAGGCCCATGGTATATTTACAAAACATGGTTGATCGTTTTATTTACAGACGCGTCGTTTGTTGTTTTGAAAACAGTTTGAAAAGTATTGTTTTGAAAGAGTTTTCTGTACAAAGAAAAACTGTATAAAAGGAAGAGGAAAGGGACTTATACTCTCTAATATTCGAGAGGCCCACATCGTTTTGAAAACCCATTGATCAATTAAAAGATTTAATCAAAAGTTTCAAAAAGAAATGGTTTATTGTTTTTGAAAAGAATCGCGATCGCTTGTTTTAAAACGATTTGAATTTTGAAAGAAGTCAATTTAATCAAAAGATCATCCTCAATTAACACTTAGATAATTAGGATTTGCTTCAAAAAATATTTACAAGTTACTAAGTTTGAAAATCAAATGAAAAATAGTATTTAAAAGTATTAAAATTACTTAAAAACAAGTCATTTTAAAACTATTTAAAAATGTATCAAATAAATATTTTTTTGATGATTTTTTTTTATATTCTTAAAATATATATATTAAATGAGAGGTGTGTAAAAAATGAATGAAAAATGAATTGATTTGGTTAGTTAAATAATTAATTGAAGTTTGTTAAGAAATTGAAAGAAAATAGTGATAAAAAAAATGTTTTGGCCCCCATGAGTGTTGAACTCGCGCCCTCTCTCTCACAACTCAAAAACTTAACCAACCAGACCACGCGCGTGGTCTGTTAATCTCTTGCAATGAATTAAATATATTTTGAATCAAGTTCCTAAGTTCAGTTTCAAAATTTGGCGCCAAGAACACAACCCCCAAATTGAATTTGAAAATTCTGAAAACTGAATTGTTTGGATCAAGTGAATAGCCTAACTTGCTCGATTTTCCATAAGGAACACAATGGTATCATTTAATTGCATTTATTTTAACTCTAAGGCTATCAATTTTCTGATGAACACGAAGAACCCTAATTCTGAGTTTCAATCTGAAATCGTGTGTAGTTGATGAATCATGAAATTGATTGAGGGCTATTGATCAGTGATAGTGCAGAAACAAGATGGTAAACCAGTTTTTCATTTATGATGCATGCATGTATGAGTTTGAAGTTGATAGGCACTTACCTCAAAAATGCCAAAGTTGGAGATCGAATTTTGCAGTAGAGGAGTTCCAGTTGTTATTTCTTGATCTGAACAGCATCAATGGACCTTATGGAACATGTTTGAATGCTTGGAACAGTTTGAATTCACTTGGGCAAGGCCATGGAACCTGAACTGCAGCTGCTTGGAGTGAGAATCGAATCTGATAATTCTGAGGTTACAGATCATATGTGAGTGCTTGGATAGTTCATATGTGATGTATATGAGGTGTTGGAAGTGTTAGTTTGGACAGAAATGTTCTTGAATGGATTTTGACATGATAAGGCCATGGTTATGCATATTTGAGAAGTGAGGTAGTGATTTTTAGCTTGAGGTGTTTTTGGGGTGTATGAGTGGTTCAAACAAGTTTCAAATGATGTTTATGAGTTGTGGGAAGCATCATTTTGCTCAGAACTTCAAAGGTTTAGAGGTTGAGCATTTTACCTCTTTGAAACTTAAGAAACTTGCAATTCAAGAAAGAAGAGAGAAAACCTATAATTGTGAGGTTTTGGTGTGATTTTGAATGAAGTTTGGACCTCTATTTATAGGCCAAGGATTCTGAACTCCAAGCTTTGCAAGTTGATCAAAGAATGGTGATTTGGCATTTGGAGATAAAATGGAATCTTTACATTTAATGCATAATGGTTAAAAGTGACTAAACCATGGTTAAACTTCAAGCTTCTTATCCTCTTCCATTCTGATCTTCTAATCAGAAAATATCTTCAATTATTGTCTTGATGCATCATTACTTGCATTATTTGGCAAAATGGTTCATAACTTAGTGAAAATGGCTTGAAATTTCAAGTGAAAATGATCACTAAATGCATAATTCAAAACCATAGCTATGCTCCATATTTTTTCATGCTCTTGGACATTTTGGAAAGCTCATGTTACATACTTCAAAACCCTAGTTGAAAGTTTCTTCAAGACCTTTAAGGAAATGGGTGAAAAAGATCCATGAACTTTGAAGAAAATGAGATTTCAAGTGAAGTTTTCAAAAAGTACCAACTTTGAAGCACCATATCTCTTAAATGGTTGATCTTATGGAAAAAATTTATATGTGTCAAAGTTGTTTATTGGATCAAAATCTACAACTTTCATGTTGGAAGTTTTTTTCAGTTTGTAGGTGAAATTTTGAGTTATTCCCTTCCAAAGTTTGGAAAAAACCATGAAAAACACTTAGAAAAATTTTCTAAGTATGAAAGTCAAACTTTTGACTTTTTGATTCTTGATTGATTTTCTGGATTTTTCTTGATCAAATGACTTCTCATATCATATATTGATGATTTAAAACTTCAAAAGTCATGGTTGACCAAAATTCCCAAAAGTCAAAGGTGTTCTTGTACAGTTGACTTTTTCACACGAATCGCGTCTCTGGAGATTTCAAATGAAACAGGCTATCCTTAGCAAATGAATGGTATGAATGGATCACATTGAAGCATTAGAGGATATTGAGCCATGGTTTGAGTTGTGACACCATGTCCTGATTAAAAAGTCAGTTATTCAGTGAATTAGGTCAAAAACCCTAATTGTCGACCTGATGAAATTGATGACTGTAGGTCTTGAATTAAGATACAATTTCCATTGGATGTTGTCATAGGGATTATTTGAAGATGATTGAAACCTTTGATTGACTCCCTGGGGGTTTTTAGGGTTTCCCAAATGTGATCCCTGATTTCAGTCCCTGATAGTTCAAAACCCTGATCTGAGGATTTGTCTGATCAATCTTTGTGTAGGAGATGTTATGAGCCAATGGATTAGGTCAAAATGATGCACTTGAGGTCTTGATATCATGTCCCAAGCCATTAGGTCAAATTCTGAGCAAAAGTCAGGAGTGTGCTGTCTTCAGTCAAAACCCTAATTCAGTCGACTCAAAGCTGTTGAGCTTGTTGAAATGAATTTCTGAGGACCAAATGTTGATTATTGATGAAGATGATTCATTTGAGATGAAGGGAGAACAAAACCCTAATTGAGTGTTATTTGCACTGATGAGTGATTTCCTGATTAAATCCTGCTGAGTCACAAGTAGCAAACACAAGCTATGCAATTTGTTAGAGATGCAAATGATGCATATGCAAATGATATGAGGTGGTATCTTAGGTCAAAAATTGGGGTATGACAGTCACCACGAGCTTCATTGGAGGGGAATGTTGTATAGGAGGTATGGAAAAGTAATTCTATTGATCTTGACAATTTTAGGATTTTTTGGTGTCCAACTTATGTTCATATATCTAGTAAAAGATCGATCCAAACTTGATCCAAAGTTGAATAAGTGTGTCTTTGTTAGTTACACAAAAGTTGTTAAGGGGTTTAAGTTATGGGATCTGATTAAAAGAACAATGGTAATCATTAGAGATGTTGTTTTTGACAAGTGGTTAATGCTGAAGTAAGAAATTGCAACATATGTTTCAACATTTGAAGGAGAAACTTCCAAGAAACATGTTATTCAGGTGAATGTTGATCTGCCAGCAGTGAATAATATGCAGGTAATTCTTGAATAACAGGAGGAACAAGACTCCGATATTGAAATTGACCATAAACCTGAAGTTTCAGATGGAGTACATGAATATATTATTGTATGTGATAAATATCACCATTCAACCAAGTCACCAGAAAAATATGAGTATGAAGACTTAACAACTTATGTATTTCTTACTAGTTCTAGAGACCCTTCAACTTTCCGAGAGGCTATATATATCAAGGAGAAAGATAAGTGAATGGGTGCAATAGTGGATGAGATGGAGTCCTTGAAGAAAAACTAGAAATGGGAGCTTGTTCAGCTTCCTATGGGAAATAGGGCCATCAATTGTAAGTGGGTGTTCAATAAGAAACGAACAGTAACAGAAAAATAAGGGGGTAAATTTAAGGCTCGTCTTGTAGCAAAGGGATGCTCTCAACATAAGGCGATTGATTATGATGATATTTTCTCTCGATTATCAAACATATTTGTATCAAGGCAGTGTTGGGCTTGGTAGCCAGATGAGACATGCATTTAGAGCAGATGGATTTCAAAACATCATTTCTTCACGGTAATCTAGATGAACAAATTTACATGGAGCAGTCTAACGGGGTTAAGTGACAATGGGCATTATAGACTAGCTTGTAAATTCACGAGGTCTTAGTATGGCTTAAAGCATTCTCCATGCCAACAGTACAAGCGTTTTGATACATACATTCTTAAGATTGGCCATAAAAGGTGAGAGTATGACTCTTGTGTTTATGTTATAAGTCTTGATGATGACGCTTTTATTTTCCTGTTATCATATGTTGATGAAATGTTGATTGCTTCTAATCATTTACATGACGTAAATTAAATAAAAATCATGTTGGGAAATGATTTTGACATGAAATACATATGTGTTGCTAAGAAAATTTTGGTATGGAAGTTCACAGGGTGATCCTTTAGTTGTAGGATATGTTGATTTAGACTATGTTGGTGATATAGAAGATAGAAGGTCTACAACATGGTATGTCTTTACTTTAGCCACAAGACCTGTTTGTTAAAAATCATCGATACAATCCATAGTGGCCATGTCAAAAACTGAAGCAGAGTACATGACGGCAGGTGAATCTGTCAGAGAAGCATATTGATATGACTTTTTACAATATCGAACAGTTATTTGCATCAAGATAGATATTACTTGAAAATGTTCATAATTCAGAGAATGCAACTATATGTTGACCAAGCCAGTCATTAGTGACATGTTCAGCATTGCTTGAACTTGTAACATGTTTCTCAATGTTAAGCAGGAGGTGTACCTCACTAGTTTCCTGGATGAATTGTCATGCAAGAAGTCTTTATAGGAGTTTGATATTCAGCAAAGTGGAGATTATTGAGTATGGCTCATATTATGGAGATTATTGAGTATGGCTCATATATATATGTGTGTGTGTGTGTGTGTATTTTATAAAGCAAATATTTAACTACATCTCACAATAGTATGAAAGAATTAAAACAAACACAAAGCAATAATAGGATTTTTTAAATATGTATTATTTAAGAACACCTGCACAAAGCTCGTCTATGAACGTGTTTTTGTTAGTGTATAGGAAAAGGAAGCACTAAAAGGGTAAAAAAATAGTTTTTGTGGAAAATGGATTCTATAATTATCTATTGAAATGACAATATTTTTAATGCTAACATATATATTGGTGATTTGTTTATTTCATGTGCAAGGGAGTGAAATGCATCACACATATATTAAGTATGTTAATCCTTTTGTTATAGACGGAGTTCATCATCTTTATGGAGAAGAAGACACAATAAGAAATAGAAATTGAGAGTTTCAGTTTGAATGTGTTTGAAAGTTATTAGAAGATGGTGAGAAAAATAATCTTATGCATATGTGGTAACAAGAAGGAGAGTTATGTAGGATATTAGGGTTTGACCTCTGAAAATTCACCATAACATCAAAGAGAGAAAAAACAAATGTAACTTTTAGTCATATAAGACACGAGAATAGGTTTGGAAATGATTCTAGTTGAGTCAAACATGGTTCAACTCGACTCGATAAAAATTGATTTAATTTGAAATTCAACTAGAGTCTTACCAATGTGTATTTCAACTAAATCTTGGCTCAACTAAGTTTTACAGACAACTTGGTTTAGTTCGATTACTTGAACTCAATCTGAATCAAAATCTCCAATTAAATGGACTAAAAGATATAAATAAATTCATTTGACAAAGTTCACAAGACAAAATATATTTTATTTTACTTTTTGAAAGGTAAATAATATATAAAGAAAAGGTGTGAAGAATCGATAAAGTACAAAGGAGATGAACACAAAGCTCAAGACGTGCCAAATACAACTGTAGATAAAAAAGAACAACAAAATAATAAAGAACAATAGAAACGACCTAACTTGTAAAATAGTCGAAGGGTTCCCCACATATAAAGACTCGAACTACTATAATCCATGTCGTTGGGAGCAAGTTTGATCTCAAACTAGATACACAATTAACAAATCCAATTACATCAAAAGAGCACTAAAACCAAAACATACCTTAAAGCCAAGGAAAACACTCGATCCTCTATAGGTGCATATAGAAGAAAGGATTCATAATCCATTCAACAGTTCACCCTTGATTTGTCCAAAAGCCATTTTCAGGCCCAAAAAATACTTCTCTCCTCCACCTCTTACTCTATTTTTATGACTCCCTTAAAGATAACATCATTACGGGCTTTTCAAATGGACCTGACAACAACGTGCCAAGTTAAAAGATAATCATGAAGGTGGAGAAAAACACAAGAAGGGGGGTTTGAATTGTGTTCTTCAATATTTATTTCCCTTTCTTTAAATCTTTTCTTTCTTCTAATATCTCATCTTTTGGATATGCTTTAGATAATATTTCGAAAGCATAATAATGCATAACCAATGAGATATACATTCATTTGGTTTCTTTTCTTCCTCAGAACTTCTGACTTTGTTAAGCACAATTTTGAATAAGGACTGCATGGAAATTCTGGGTTAAATGAAGGTTCAGAAAGTAAAAGACACATTCATTTTTATCCTGGTTCACCTTCTCAACAAGGCTACCTCCAGTCCACCCTCCTCAGGTGATTTTTCCTTCTTCAAGGACTTAATCCACTATAACCAATCTTGATTATAACAACACAACCAACTGTCGTGACTAACAATAAAATGCATAACAAACTGTCGTGACTAACTCCAATGAACTATTCAGTGATCGGATTCACAGATATAACATTCATTGACCCCTTTGAACTTCTGACTTTCACTTGGTATTCCAAGAGGATTTCCACAATGACCACAGTCACTGTCATCTCAAGCTTCTGACCTTTACTTGGTCACTTAAGAAATAATCGTCATTCAGTTTTATTACAATACGATGCTTCTCAACAAGCAAATTTTCTAGTTATCTAGGTACATATTATTTTGACACACTGACAAGCAACCACTTTCGGTGTCTAAACAAGTGATTAGAATATTCTTAAGAGATAACACAATATAAGTAACAACTCTTGTGTCATATGTATTCTTACAAGAATTATCTTGTAGTCTTCTTGTCTTCATCTTCAGGACGAGATCTTCATTTCTTGTTGATAAGCAGAGTAAGAGCATTAGCTCTTTGTATTGAGTGCTTCCTCAATTTGATCTTCGTCTTCATTTGTCTGAAAGATGATTAAGAGCAACAACTCTTGTTTTAAATTGCTTCTTGTGTAATGATCTTTCTTTTCACTTTTTATACTGATCGTGGAGCTTGTCAAGCTAGAACCACATTAATGAACCTAAGCAACCATACTACACTGTAGAGCAACAACTCAGTGTATTTAGTTTCTTTAGCCATCGAATGTGAGAATTTAATATTTTGATAAAGTATTTGTGGATTTCTTTCAGATATATTTCTAACTTTCATTACTCCACTGGAGCATACTGCATAACATGCAGAATCTTCTTTTCTTCACTCGGTTTTCTTTATATGGACATGTTGTAGCACTTAAGGCACTCTTAATTTCTTTTTCTTCTTTCTGTATTTGTGGATTTCTTTTGTGTAACTTGGTGCAATTATGCATGCATTCACCCCACCTTTTGATTTGAAGCTTTTGTTCTTTTATTGCCAATTGAATAGTACCGTTGGAACATTTTAAATGTTTCCATAAATGCATTGTAACACGTGTACTGCAATGAGATGCTTCCACGATATATCTTATCTTGAATACAAAGATAACTTGTAAGCTGAGCTTGTATCTACTTTCGCGTGGTTCCAAGGTTCACATGTGACTTTATCATTATTGTTTTTATTGATCACTGTGTTTGACTAATAGATGTATTGGATGTGCTGAAGCTTAATTCTTCGGAACTTCTGTTCTATCTTTTGGACCTTCTCTGAACTTTTGGACCTGATAGATTTCTGATATAATTATCATGCTTGTTTCATATCCTGCATGATTAATGAGTCTTGTAGGAACATCTGCACACTTAATAAAACTATTAGTAATAAAATTGTTACTAACAAAATATATACTTGTTATCATCAAAACTAGATTCTGAACATAGATCCTAATCTTGTTCTAACAAATCACCCCTAAATTTAATCATATCTTTTAAAGAAAGAAAAGACAAAAAATCACCTTAGGACCATTAAGGATATCAATCTGCCACCCCAACTACTTAAAGATACTATACCATACAAACAAGACTAGCTCAGAAGTAATAAAGAGGTGATAAACCGTCTCAACCAAGTTCCCACACGGGACAAAAGATCCTACTAGGATCAAGAATGACCCCTATATTCGACACATTTTATTTATACGAGCAGTCTATCTTGCAAAAGTTATCATAAGAAGACCAAAATCTTAGAAAAAGCCCAACTTATCCATATAAGGGGGAGGATCTACCTCTCTTCCGGAAGAGGAACCAAGAGAAGATATCAAACAAATTCTCTGGAAAAGATAATTGAAAGCAACTAAAATATTACTCTCTCTATTATACTTTCAAATCCACTTATCTCTTTCCGGGGACATAGTGACAACTCGAATGAGAGTTAGAAGCTTGTCAAACACATGTAACTCTAAGAAATAATGATGTCTGCCATCTAAAATCTCAAGTCAATACCACATTAACCACGAAGCCTATCTCATTCATCGACCCATTAGACTGAAGGGAGTTAGATAACAAACTAAGGAAGTTTTGTTTTAAGGGGATGCTTTCTAACCAAGGGTTCTTACAAAAAGAAATTTAATCCCCCCAAATAAGTGAGGAAACAACTGTAGCTCCATGTCTAGATATGAAAATGTCTCCAGATCCTTCGTAAGTAGCCTTCATCTCCATTTTTTCAAAAAGATAGTAATAACCACCCTAAGATCCCTCACACCTACCCCTCCCCCATATTCTTTAGCTTACAGACATCTTTCCAATTAATTCATGATATCTTTGAAGCACCTTCCACTCCTATCAGAAGAACTACCTTTGAAGCTTTACAATGTTCTTCTAAACCGAAACATACATCTTCATAAAATACATAAATAAGACGATAAAATACATAAAGAAGACGATGGTTGTATTAAGCATAAAGTTAAAAAAAGAATATATGATCTATGTTACTTATAACTTTGAATCAAGCAATATACTATAATATGAATATGCTGACAAAAATTAAAAAATGTCAAATCCAATAGTTCATTTTTATTAGAATTATAAAATCAAAATCCAATCTAAATTTTTTTATGGTTTCGTACTGTGCATGGAACATTAAGCTTAAAACAAATCCACATTCACAAGGAGAGATTTGTGAAGATATATATTATTCAAGAATCCTAATTCCAACTTCATTTTCGGAATTGATTAATTGCATAGAAAGAATTATTGTTAAGAAGTGTGGTTGGACCTAACTCAACCCTACAAAACCGGCTTGTAGGGTGAGGATTGCCCCCCACTTATAAGGACATGTTCAGGCCATATATTGTCCGATGCGGGACTCTTAACACACCCCCTCACGCCCAGGACTAGGGTGAGGATTGCCCCCACTTATAAGGACATGTTCAGGCCATATATTGTCCGATGTGGGACTCTTAACACACCCCCTCACGCCCAGGACTAGACAACTGGAGCGTGGAAATAAATGGTGGGTGGCCCGATAGCGGAAACCATAGAAGGTGGCCCACCGGATCTTAAACCAGACTCTAATACCATGTTAAGAAGTGTGGTTGGACCTAACTCAACCCTACAAAACCGGCTTGTAGGGTGAGGATTTCCCCCACTTATAAGGACATGTTTAGGCCATATATTGTCCGATGTGGGACTCTTAATTCATAATGAAGTTTATTATTTACGCATCATGGAATAATCCTTATTATGATCATTTTATGAGGATGAATTTGATGAAGAAATATGGTGCGATGGAGATGATTCATTTTGTTAGATATTGTATCATTAGTCTTATTGGGCCTTGCTCTTCTGCTATATAATCAGGCCCAACTACACTATGTCTCGGGCTACTTATTATATATATAAGCCCACTGACAAATATTGTAATACACACTTTTTCTATTTTTCACAATGCATTGAATTTAAAGAGAGAAGTTTTCCGCCAAGATGCAACTTCATCTTCTCCATCCAAACATTTTCCTGTAATATGGTATCAGTGAATACTATTACTTTTTTGCTTCCGCATATCATAATCTCTCCGCAGATTCTTTCTTTCTTCTCTTCGCAGATTCTTTCTTTCTTCTCTTAAAACATTCATGGCTTCATCTTCTGATGATGAAGAAAGCCCCAAATCTGCACCAAACCCTAAAACCAAAACCCAAGATCCAATCCTCAATCCACGAAACCCATATTATCTTCATCCCGGCGAAAATCCCGGCGCAACTATCATCGCTTTGATTCTTGACGATAACAATTACCACAATTGGAGCAAGTCAATCCGTCGCGCATTAACCTCCAAGAACAAGCTCGCATTCATCAATGGCTGCCTTCCTAAACCATCTCACGATGACCCCAATATCGAGCTCTGGGAACGTGCCAACAGCATGGTCATTTCTTGGATCAACCGAACTTTATCTCCTCACATCGCTCAAAGCACAATTTGCTTTGATTCCGCCTTCGATCTCTGGGAAGACTTGCGCGAAAGATTTACGAAAGGGAATCATTTTCGTTTCTCTGATCTGCTACGAGACTTGCACTCAATCCAACAAGGTGACCGCGCCCTATCTACATACTTTACGGATCTGAAAATTCTATGGGACGAGCTTGAAGATCTTCGACCTACACCTTCATGCTCTTGCACCATTCCCTGCACTTGCGATCTAGCGAAAGCTGTGCGACACTACAAGCACATGGAATACGTATCTTGCTTCCTCAAAGGATTGAACGATAACTATCACAATATCCGCACACAAATCCTCCTTCTCGATCCTCTGCCAACCATCAGCAGAGTATATTCTTTAATTGCGCAACAACAAATCACATCCACAAGTTCTTCTGCAACACCGGCTATCCTGTATGCAAACTCTGCTAGCAAACCAAAGGGAAACCGGCTTCTAAATCATCTATGCTTTGCACCAACTGTAGCAAGACAAACCACACCATCGAGAACTGCTACTTCAAACACGGGTTTCCTCCTAGTTATCATTCAAAGAATACCAAGAACAACAATGATTCCAAGACTGCTCCGGCTATTACTTCAGAGAAAGATCTTTCCATCACAAAGGAGGAATACCAACACCTCATAAATCTCCTACAACAAACACGGAAAGACAATCCCCAAGCAAAGCCAAGCAGTTCAGAAGCAGCCATCATTTTAGGTACAGTAACTCCAGGTAATCCTTTTCATAACCTATCTTCATGGATTTTGGATTCGGGTGCCTCACATCATGTGTGTCCTTTTATTCAAAAAATTTCAACTCTGTCTCATATAACCCCTGTGAACATACATCTGCCAAATGGTATTACTCTTTGTGCTAAATATTCTGGCTCTATCGTGTTTAATGATCAATTCATACTGCATGATGTTTTCTACATGCCTTCCTTTCACTTTAGCCTAATCTCTATAGCAAAGTTATGTAGTTCCTCTCCTTACACGATCACCTTCTCACACAAATCATGCTTCATTCAGGATGTGTCTACCAAGGCAATGATTGGGCAGGTGATCCAGCAGCATAACCTTTACATCCTGGACAGACTGCCTTTACATTCTGTTTTTTGCAATTCCATTAACAACACTGTTTCCACAGAGCACATCTCATCTTTATGGCACAATAGATTGGGGCATCCCTCCATAGATGTTTTAAATACTATGTCTAAACTGTTTCCTGCTATTACACATGCCAAAAACTCTACTTGTAATACATGTCATTTAGCAAAACAAACTAGATTACCTTTCCCTACAAGCAATTTTGTTTCTACTTTATGCTTTCAGCTTGTACACATGGATATTTGGGGGCCTATATCCACTCCTTCTATGGATGGACACCAATATTTTTTGACTATTGTAGATGATTTTTCACGTTATACTTGGACTGTTCTCATGCATCACAAATCTGACACTAGAACACATATCAAAAACTTTATTGCCTATTGTCAAAATCAATTTAATTGCACCATTAAAACTTTAAGAACTGATAATGGCAGTAAATTCTTAATGTCTTCATATTATGCTTCATTAGGTATCATCCATCAAAGGAGTTGTGTGGAAACACCACAACAAAACTCCATAGTAGAGAGAAAATATAGGCACCTCCTAAATGTCACAAGATCTCTATTATTCCATGCCAACCTTTCAAAATGTTTTTGGTCCTATGCTTTGTGTCATGCAACCTACCTCATTAACAGAATTACCACCCCTGTATTGCAGCACCAAACTCCCTACCAAATGCTTTTCAAAACTGCCCCTTCTTACACAGAACTTAGGACATTTGGATGCCTTACATTTGCCTCCACTCTGTTTAGAAACAGAGACAAACTTGACCCTAGAGCTATTAGAAGCATCTTCCTTGGCATACCTACAGGAACTAAAGGTTTCCTCTTATTTAACTTGCATACTAGATCCACCTTCATCTCTAGGAACTGCATTTTCCATGAGAATACCTTCCCTTACAATCATAATGTTTCCCCTCCCATGGATTCTTATTCCTCTTTGGAAACACAAAATTCAAACTTCTCATTCATGTTTGAACACATACCTGAACCACCTATACACACCTTAGAACAACAAACCAATAATAACACTCCTCAAGAACAAACTACTACCCACACCACACACCCTGAACCTACTGCCACCAGTCCAGAACCTACTGCAACCAGTCCAGAAACTAACTCTCACTCTGCTCACGAGTCTCAGGAAAATAACAATCTTACCACAGCACCTATTAGAACATCCACTAGAATACGATCTGCCCCTGCACACCTCAAGGACTTTGATTGCAATGTTATATATTCTTCCACTTTGTATGATATATCTAACTACATTTCATATACCAATTTATCTCCTAATTTTTTTCTTACATATCTGCTATAACTGTTAATGTCACACCTAAAAACTATAAACAAGCATCCTTACATCCTGAATGGATTAAGGCTATGAATGATGAACTTAAAGCTCTCACTACCAATGCAACATGGCAATTAACATCTCTTCCCAAAGGTAAGAAAGCCATCGGGTGTAAATGGGTATACAAAACCAAATTTCACTCGGATGGGACTATAGAGCGACACAAGGCGAGGTTAGTAGCACAGGGCTTCAATCAAATCCAAGGTATTGATTATTTCGAAACTTTCTCACCTGTTGCAAAACTAACCACAGTAAGACTCATTCTATCCCTTGCTGCATCCTTAAATCTGCATCTGTTTCAGCTAGATGTCCACAATGCATTCTTACATGGCTCTTTGGATGAAGAGGTTTACATGTCTCTTCCTAAGGGACTGCAACCTGCTCATCCTAACCAAGTGTGCAAACTTCTCAAATCTATCTATGGATTGAAACAATCCAGCAGACAATGGTTTGAGAAGCTATCCACTGTTTTATTAGCCAACAATTTCAGTCAATGCACATATGATCATTCTTTATTCATTCATAACTCTAAAAATTTTCATACCTTTATACTAATTTATGTGGATGACATACTCCTTGCAGGAAATAACATGGAGATTATTAACAGTGTCAAACACACACTACAACAACACTTTCACATTAAAGATCTAGGACACATGAAGTATTTCTTGGGATTAGAATTGGCTCGCAACAATACCGGCATTAATATCAGCCAACGAAAATACAACTTGGATCTACTTGACACAACTGGTATGATGGGATGTAAACCAGCCTCTACTCCAATGGCTCGTGACACACGGCTACTCTCTACTGATGGCAAGCCTATGGACGATCCCAGCCAATACAGACGCCTAATTGGACAGCTAATCTATCTCCTCAACACGCGGCCTGACATATCCTATGATGTACAACAACTCAGCCAACATATGCAACGACCAACCGAAGTGCATTTTGCTGCAACTATGCGCGTTCTCCGATACCTCAAGAATTCACCAGCTCAAGGCATCATGTTCCCTGCTACATCCAGTCTGCAGCTTAAAGCATTCTCAGATTCTGATTGGGCCACTTGCCCAGAAACAAGAAGGTCCGTAACCGGTTTTTGCATTTACTTAGGAGACTCCCTCATCTCATGGAAATCAAAGAAGCAAGCAACCATTTCACGCAGTTCAACTGAGGCAGAATATAGATCCATGGCATCCACCGTTTGCGAATTACAATGGCTAACCAACATCCTAAAAGAGCTTCGGGTACCCTCAATCGCTCCTGCACTGTTGTACTGTGATAATGCTTCAGCTATACACATCGCAAACAACTCTTCCTTCCACGAACGCACAAAGCATATCGACTTGGATTGTCACTTCGTTCGTGAAAAGCTCAAGAATCAACTATTTCGCTTATTACCTGTACCTTCATCGCAGCAACTGGCAGACATTTTTACAAAACCATTAGACTACAAACCTTTCAACATAAACCTTTCTAAGCTAGGACTACACTCCATATACCCCAAGCTTAAGGGGGGTGTTAGATATTGTATCATTAGTCTTATTGGGTCTTGCTCTTCTGCTATATAATCAGGCCCAACTACACTATGTCTCGGGCTACTTACTTATATATATAAGCCCACTGACAAATATTGTAATACACACTTTTTCTATTTTTCACAATGCATTGAATTTAAAGAGAGAAGTTTGCCGCCAAGATGCAACTTCATCTTCTCCATCCAAACATTTGCCTGTAATACATTTAATGAAACGAGATTTGCATTTCTTTGTTTTGGTTATGAAGGTAATCCTTAAAGAATTGATGAAAACTTCAATGTTGGTAGAAATAATTAAAAAGAAATGTACTTCTTTCAAAAAAAATAAAAATTAAAAAGAAATGTACTAGTGATTTACAAGCACTTTAAAAAAACTTATATTATTGTAAAATAAGGCTTCAAAATTATAAGCTTTCGTAAATATTTATAAATTTAGTGCATTGAATTTAAAACTTTTTTTATTTAAAAGATGTAAAGAATGTTTTTAGGGTAAAAATTATAAATATGAAAAAAAATATTGACCTTATAGAAAGAGGAAAAGCAAAGTGTGATTAAAAATGGTCCATTGAGCTTAGTCCAAATTGGATAATTAGGTTGAGAAGATGTAGAGTGCAATCATTCAAACATTCAGGCAGAGGGAGTTTTTCAACCACATGAGGGTATGAAAATGTCAAAGGTAAATGTGGAATTTTTTCCCTGAGCATTATACTGATTCCTACAAGAATTATAGCGTGTTAAATTTGATTGAATCGTTTCTTTGATCCAAGCAATTGGAGATAACCCTATTGTGACCGTTTAACTCTCTTGTAAGATCAAGATGGTTGATAAAATGAGATTCAACAGACACAGAAGAAGTCTGAAATTCTTTACCCACTTCCTAGGGAGTCACCCCAGCGAAAACTCCACTTTATCCCTGTTTCGGAAATGCATTTCCGAACTATTTTTTTTTCTAAATTTTTTCAGACTTCGTAAGTGCATTTCCGAAAAAATCTCAAATTGGGATTTTGATTAATTCGGAGATGCATCTCCGAAAAAACAAAAAAAATCTAAAAATCCCAAAAATTAATTTTAGAATATTACTTAATTCATATATCATAAATTTGATATAATTTATGAGTAATGAATAATAATTATTATATATTTTGATATAATTTATGAGTTATGAATAATAATTATTATATATTTCTATTCTGATTCATATTTTAAAATTTAAAATAATTTTAATTAAAAAAATTAAAATAATTTCACTTACAAAATGAGTTATAATTTTTTATTTATATATTTATAATAATTATTATGTATTTACAAAAAAAATTAAAAAAATAGCGTTTTAATTTATATATTTATATAATAATTATTATATATTTATAAAAATTATTGTATATTTATATATTTATATAATAATTATTATATATTAATTATAAATATATTTATATATTTATATAATAATTATAAAAATTAAAAAAATGAGTGTTTTAATTTATAATAATTATTATATATTTATATATTTATATAATAATTATTATATATTTATATATTATATATTTATATATTTCACTTACAAAATTAATAATTGTTATTATATTTTTATATATTTCTATTATGATTCATAATTAAAAATGAGTTATAATTTTTAAAAAAAAATAAAAAAAATTTTGTCTTAATTTTATTTAATGAATAAATTTTATATTTAATTCTATATAATTCAAAATTTACTTATGAAATTAAAATGTTTTTTATTTATATAAGTTAGTAAAATAATTTTTAACTTTAAAATTGTTTAGGAAATTTTGATTCACCTTGATTGTATATCCGAAACATTCCAAGACCAATTTGGTCTTGGAATATTTCGGATATGCATCTCCGAAGACACCCCTCTCCCAAAAAAAGATGTTTTCGAAAATGCATCTCCGAAAACCCAAAAAATGGGGTGTTTTCGGAAATGCATCTCCGAAAAACACCTTTTTTTTTCGTGTTTTCGGAAGTGCATTTCCGAAATAAAACAAATTTTGAAAAAAAAAGCGTTTCGGAAATGCATTTCCGAAATAAGGGATATTTTAGGTTTTTCATCCGAGGTGACCAAGAAAGTAGGGAGGTGGGTAAAGAAATTTCCAATTCACAATGACCATCTCCTACAACATCCATATCATTTTAAGTTTTTGTTATAAGAGGAGTGCATGAATGAATAGTATGACATGCAATTTTTATAGTTTTGCATCAAGACTTCGATTTTTAAGCAAGTGTATCTAGATTCAAATAGTCGACATTTAAAAAAGATGATGAACACTTAGTGGAACGTTCAAAATGATCATCTCAATTCTCAAGTATCTAGGGTATGGTTTTTGTAAATCCAAGAAGGTGAAATTCGGTAGAGAAAGAACTATTTGGTTGTCTATTTGTTGGTCAATTTGGAAGCTTAGAAACGGAATTATTTTCCGGAATGATTCGTGGAGCGTTTCCGATACCGTTTGGAGGATTAAAGCTCTCATTTGGAGGTGGTCTTTCATAGGAAAAATCACCCGCACCAACTATAACTTTTACAAATTTAGCAATGATCCTTTGCTTTTTCTTTCTTAAGTTGTATTTGGCGGTTAATTTTCTTCCGAGTTGTATTCTCCTCCGGATCTTTTGTAATCGTTTGTAGAACTTTTGGTTCTTTAATATATTTCTTGATTAAAAAAAAAAGTATCCATCTCTTGTGCATCTTTTGTTTTAATCTTATTTGGAGGTAGACACATTGACATTATTTATGGATAAAATTGACAAAACAACTCTTTCATATGTACCTTTATATTATAATCAACAATGTCAAATTTGGTTTGTCATGCATAAACACATGTTAGAATCTTTAAACAAACAAACCAAACCTCTATGTTTTGTTCTATTACGGGTATATTTCAGAATCAAAACTCTGAAAGTGCAAAGCACAAATTTGGATCATGTAATTCAAATGTTATTGCATACTAAAGAAGAATATGAAAAATTGCTTCATACCTTATGTGATTAACACATTCAGATTCTAGATTCTCAAATACACTAGTTACAACACACAAAACTTAGTTTTATAAACCACAAAATAATTACAATATCACATACACACACATGAATGACGCTCCATTATGGAATAAGGGATATAACTCATTTTCCTTCCAGAAAGCACTAGAATCATCAAAATGCAACATGTTCTAGTATGTGTTGATTTCATCCAATACAGTGTTTATCGTGCAGCAACTTCTCAACAGTTATTCATGCAACAACTTTTAGATATTTAAAAAAATTCCTTACACCCTCTAAAGCCTATGTGACATTATCTTCCTTCTTAGACATTATATAATCAAATGCAATTGAGAATTTCATCTGTGTATAAGTGACTACAAAAGACTCAAGCAACAATAAGAGTTATTTATTGGTTTTATAAGTGGAATCCATACCAATAAAAACACATCAATCGTCGGATGCAAAATGCAGTTAACATCGGCTAAGGAGACGAGGTAATGAATGGCGTCATGAAAATCTACCACTTAAACTCCCGGTTATTAAATAGTTGAGGTAAAGTTATCTTACATGGGTTTGATCTCAAGCATCTACATTTTTATTATTTTCAGAACTAGATGGCGCGCCTAATATTAACTCTGGTGTCATATAGAACCGAGGTAATAGCTCAGTGTTATTACCTCGGTTTTAGGTAAAACCAAAGGGATAGGTTTTTTTTAGTATTGTCGTATACACCTGTATTATAAAACCATATTTTGCAGGTTCCTGAAATAGAAACATTGTACATTTTGTCAATTTCTCAATCTGAAACGTTGTACCATAAATATGCATTGTATACACTAAATGCAAATCCAAAATGTCACACGCTTTATAATTTTACAACAAAACTAAAACAAATTATTAACCAACAAAAGCAATAACCAAACTGGAAAGTTGTAGGATGTCCAATAGAATTTGTCATTGGTCGTTAAGCACCTATATGTTGAACAACATTTGAAATCTATTAGGATAATCAACAACAACTTTAAATTTATATTACAACGAATAAAAAGAATAATTATAAATTACTAAGTGATATAAAACATTTACTTACTAGTTTTCACATATTGTCTTCATGATCACGACGAATAACAAGCACATCATCTGAATAATTTTCTTCAGATGATTATCGTACATGTGTTGCTAAACAAGGCATCTCATAGTTCAAATCTTGATTTTCATCACTATTATCAGGAAGATGTTTTTCTTAAAGAATAATTGACCATCTAGTGTTAGCAGGATCAGTGACATAAAAAAATTGTTTTGCTTAGATTGCCATGATGAATGGATCATTCTTATAAGATGTCTTTCAAATATTAATCCGAGTGAATCATAAATCATTGCTTTCTACACCAGTGTTACTGTCAATCCACTTGCACTTAAATAAAGGTACTTTAAAATCAACTTAGTGAATCTCCAAAATCTCCTCAATTACCCCCAAAGTATGCTATAAATGCTAGTCCTGCATTGTTATCTTTGGAACTAGAAAAGTACAGGGATTCAGCCATAACCATAACCTCACTATTTTGCATGGTGCTACGATCATCATTATATTTTGTATAGAATGAATATTTAGAAATGTCGTATGCACTCCAAGTAATTACATTAAACTTAGGCATACGTGATAACCATTTAATTGTATCTGATGTGCTACTCTATTTAGAAACACTTTTATTAAACCAAGTTACGAAAAAATTGTTATGCTCTATCAACAGCCATCTTTCATTCATCTGGGGGAATTTTTCCTTTATAAGACTTTTGTGAGCGGTCAAGTGAGGTTGAAATTCACTAAGCTTATTCAATATATACAAATGTGCTTGAAGAACTACTTCTTGTTCAAATGTCTTATTATTTAAACCTTTAATACCTCTACCATCATAACATTCATTATGACGAGACTCGGGAATTCCTATGGAGTTCACTTTTTACAAATAGTTTGTACAAAATTCAATTTCTTATTCTATGATGTACTTTTCAAAGATCGAATCTTCCAGACAGTGATGATTCATTGTATACCCTTTAAAAATCTTCATGTATCACTCTATCGGATACATCCATTGTAAACTAATTGGACCAGAAATGTTAATCTCCCTTACTAGATGAAAAACTAAGTGAACTATAATGTCAAAGAATGATAGAGGGAAAAATATATCTAATTGGCATACGATAATTGCAGCTTCATGTTCCAAGTCTTATAAATTTCCAAGATGAATAACTTTACTACATATAGCATTGAAGAATAAGCATAATATGGTTATAGTTACCCTTACATTTCTTGGTAATGTGACATGGATAGCCACTGGTAGAAGTTGTTGCATCAAGACATGGTAATCATGATATTTTAAGCCAACTAACTTGAGATCATTCATTGACGCACTCTTTAATAACACATTCTTTCATTTACATGCCATCTAGTATTCTTTGTGTCATTAACATTAGCAAAAAATCTCTTCAACCTTAGAATTATCGGTAGGTACCACATCACCTTGGAAGGAACACCCTTGTTAGTCACACCATCATCATCAACAACACCATTGTCCTTCTGCTTGTAGCGTGACTTCCCACATCTCGGGCACTCATTCAAGTTTTCAAACTCTTTCCTATATAAGATTCATTCATTACAACATGCATGTATTTTGATATAGTCCAAACCCATTGGACACAATATCTTCTTGGCCTCATAACTATGGTTCGATAACTTGTTACCTTCGAGAAGCATTTCTTTCAACAATTAAAGCAATTTAGTGAAACTTTTATCCGGCCACCTACCTCTTGCCTTAAGATTAAATCATCTTAACACAGCTGACATTCTTATAAAACTTTGACATCTCAGATACAACGAATCTTCCATGTCTCTTTTCAAAGTCTCTATCGCATTAGCTTTCTTGAAAGCATATACTCCAATATCATGAATTATGTCTTATAGAGTATCATTCATAAATTCTTCATCTTCATCTTCAATTGTGTGTGACAGAGGTCTCTTTTTTGTCACTTCTTGTTATACCTATTTAGTATAATTTTGAATAATTCCATCACAACCTAAATGATTGAATATATCTTGCTTTGGATGTTTTTTTCGTATTAAAGCATTTTTTACAAGGACACCAAAATATTCCATTATTCTCAAGAAGTTTTTTTCAGCGAAATCAATAAATTGTATCACTCCATTCTCATACTCTTTACTTAATCTATTGTCTTTCATCTAATTACGATCCATAATCACATAAAACTTCTGAAAATAAAATAAAAATATAGCCAACAAAACAGTAAACAACAAGACAGACTCAAAATAATAACAACAACGACGACAACAACAACAACAACACGATAAAACAGTATAAAGGAGAACTTGTACATGCTAGAATTGTGATGGGAAGAATGGTGTTCGAGCTTCCTTCCTCCTTGGAGAAGAATGATGTTCTTTCGTTGGTAGGAGAAGAATGATGTTCTTTCGCTAGGGCTCAAAAAACGAATGAGCTAAACTTTAGTTCCAAAAGGAATAAAAAATTTAGAGAGTTTTTATCTTGGTTTCTCTAAAAACCGTAGGAACATATTTGTCATAAATTCTATAAAATATAATGGGGCATTAAGAAGTAAAATATTAGAGAGTTTTTATCTTGGTTTATTTAAAAACCGAGGGACAACATCCGATGTAAAATTTATAAAAAAAAGGGGCCAATTTGTTTCTAAATAAAACATAAAATTGCAGGAGCTGGGAATCGAAGCTCAAAATCTGAGCAACTATTTATGTCGATTTTGATTAAAAAAACCGAGGGATGGATTGATTTTTTTAAATAAAACATGACGCTCCGATAACCTATACCCATGGTTTTTTATTATTCGAGGTGAAAATTTCGTCGTAAAAAGTATTATTTGTAAAAAATATTATTTGTGGAAATTCGATTGGGCCAAAAAAATCTTTGTTAGAGAATTAACAAATATTTTATAGCTATAAATATGCTAATCTTCAACCATGCATTTTTAACTGATGTTACATTTGTAATATTGGACTATTGGTAGACTATTTAAATTTGTGATTGGCATTGTAAATATGTTTGATAGTAGTTGCACTATAAACATTTATGTTTTTCAAAGTCATCAAGATATTTTTTTGGAAGGAACATATCAATTGTAATCTCACGAACAAATTTCTTATCTTTTGATTTTAGACGTTTTGTATATTTAAGTCATCAAGATTTTTTTTTTTTTTTGACTAAAGTCATTAAGATATTTATGATATATCAATTGTAATCTCACGAACAAGTTTCTCCATGCATAACACTAAGATTCCATAGACCATTACTCCAAAAATAATCATTCAATCTAAACGGACACTCAATGTTGTGTCTTGACGTTTTAACTTCTTGTATTGTTTATATACACCACCTCTTTCACATCTTAACACAACAATTTATTTTATGTTTTTCTAATCATTATCCAATTTTGCAATAAAATTAGTAAATCCTAATTTCCCTGCTTCATCTTGAAGCCATGTTAACAACTCATCTCATGAAGTAAATTAATATTGTCTATAAAGATGACATTATTGGAGTATAGTTTCCACATAGGCTTATCTATCTGTATCAGTATTTTACTTTGCTATTTCTGGTTGGTAGTTATAGTTTGTTATCCACGTGTCCTTTGCTGAATGGCTCTTTCAAGGCTATGGATAACATGTATATAAACTCTTGTATTGCTGTGTGGATAATCAATGAAAACTTTACTCTTACCTTCCTCTTCATTTTTCTGGTGTGAGATGAGATCAGAGATCTATCTCTAACATGGTATCATTCGCGGTAACGATCAACTACGCTTCCCCCTAAAATCCAACCGTTCATCATCCTCTCCTCTTCGTCTTCCTTCAAGCCTCGTCAATGGATTCTGATGATCAACAAGATTCCGTGATCAAAGACTCAACGCAACATCAAGAATTGGCAACTATGTTTGCGTCCTCCAAAGGCGCTCACTCGTTCGGGCCGAAGCTCTCGATCAAACTTCAGGAGAATAACTATCTTCTCTGGAATCAACAGGTTGAAGGAGTAATCCTTACTCAGAAGATGCACAAAATCGTGGCGAATCCGCAAGTTCCGGTGAAGTTCAAGACTGCTCAAGATCGTATCTCAGGTACTGTTTCCGATGAATATGAAGTCTGGATTGTTCAAGATCAAGCTGTGTTTATCTGGCTTCTATCCACAATCTCCGAATCTGTTTTACCTAGGGTTCTAGCGTGCAAACACGCCTTTGAAGTTTGGGACAAGATTCACCAATACTTCAATGCTCAGATGAAGGCCAGAGTGCGTCAATTGCGTGTCGAGCTGAAGTCTATGAA
Source organism: Vicia villosa (assembly GCF_029867415.1). Taxonomy (NCBI): domain Eukaryota; kingdom Viridiplantae; phylum Streptophyta; class Magnoliopsida; order Fabales; family Fabaceae; genus Vicia; species Vicia villosa. Next base: position 111,768,277 of record NC_081186.1, on the reverse strand, counting down.
GAAAGGCAATCGCACAGTCACGGAGTACGTTCTTCGCATCAAAGCCATTGCCAACTCGCTCCTTGCAGTTGGTGACTCTATTACGGAACAGGATCAGATCGATTCCATTCTTGAAGGATTACCAGAAGAATACAATCCTTTTGTGATGCAAATGTATGGTAGCCCTGTCACCCTTAATCTTTGTGATGTAGAGGCACTTCTGAATGTGCAAGAAGCACAATTAGACAAGTTCCGCCAAGAATTGGCTGCTGCAACCATCGCAGCGAATCTTGCTCATTCAGGACAAGATAATCATGGCTCCAGAGGGGCTTACTCAGGCAATGGAGGAAGAGGTAATCGGTACCCTCGCGGCAGAGGTCGTGGTGGAAGAGGAAGACAATCTACTGGTTCTCGTCCTACTTGTCAACTGTGTGGCAAATATGGACACGCTGTAGCATCGTGTTGGCATCGATTTGATGAGAATTACTCACCACCAGCCAACTCCACAACTCAAGCAAACTCCACCAATAGTGCTACTGTACAGCAGGACACTACTCAAGATGGAACTCAACCTAATCAAGCCATAGCCATGATGGCCACTACCAAGCGTCCTGGGTATACTCAAGAGTATTCTCTCCCTGCTGAATTGGAATCACAATCATGGTTTGCTGACTCAGGTGCTACTCATCATCTTACTCCCTATGATTTATTGTTACAGAATAAGAAACCATATGTTGGATCAAATAGAGTTTTTGTAGGCAATGGACAAACCCTTACCATACACTCTATAGGTTCCTTGCACTTTTATTCCAAACTCTTACCCAACTATAAACTAAGCTTATTTGATGTCCTTCATGTTCCATCCATCACTAGGAATCTCTTGTCTGTTTCTAAGTTCTCTAGTGATAATAATGTTATCTTTGAATTTCTGCCTGATAAATGCTTCATTAAATCTCAGGCTTCTAAGCAACTTCTTGTTGAAGGAGCCCGTGATGCTAATGGATTGTATTGCTTTTCCCAACAATCATTGGAACTCATCAGCTGTTCAAGTCCCCATAAAAGTTTGCTTCTACCTGCTGCTGTTCACAGTTATGTTGTTTCAAATACAGCCCCTTATAACAATGTTAAATGTAATCCTAGCATTCTTTGGCATCATAGGCTAGGCCATGCTAATTTCAATACAGTTTCTCATATTCTCAAACTATGTAATATCTCTACATCTAATAAACACAGTTCTTACTTCTGTACCTCTTGTAATATAGGCAAAGCTCATAAAATTCATGCACCTTTGACTAATACTATGTATAAGAAACCATTTGACATTGTTTTCACTGATTTGTGGGGGCCTTCACATGTTCCTTCTAGTGTTGGGTTTAAATATTATATTGCATTTGTAGATGGTCACACTAGGTATACCTGGTTGTATTTTCTGAAACAAAAGTCTGAAGCCTTGCAAGCTTTCAAACTTTTTCATGCCTTTGTCCAGACTCAGTTTAATGTCACTATCAAATCTGTCCAATCTGACTTTGGTGGGGAATATAGACCTTTCACCAAATTTTTAACTGAACTAGGGATCACCCACAAATTGACATGTCCACACACTTCTCATCAAAATGGGACTGTGGAAAGAAAGCACAGACACCTTGTTGAAATGGGACTCACTATGATGTCTCACTCTTCCATCCCACTTTCTTATTGGGATCATAGTTTTGCTACAGCTGCTTATCTGGTTAATAGACTACCTACTACTCCTCTATCAAATGGTTTTTCACCCTACTATGCCCTTTATGGAAAACACCCTGATTACAAAACCTTAAGAGTTTTTGGTTGTTCCTGTTTTCCTCTCTTAAGGCCTTTTAATAAAAACAAACTTCAACATAGGAGTGCTGAGTGTGTCTATTTAGGGATCTCCCCACAACATAAAGGGTTCAAATGTCTTAGCCCTGAGGGCAAAATCTTTATATCCAAAGATGTTACATTCAATGAAGCTAAGTTTCCTTTCCCTACTATGTTTCCATCTGAGTATTCTTCCCATACTTCTCCTAGGGATGATTCTGGTTTACTTTCTACTAAGGCTTCTCACTCACCCTGTATGTTGCAGCCTATGTTTCTCCCTACATCTTTAAATAACAACCAGCATTCCTGTACTTCAGTCAGTAATAAGTTGATGGCTCAGTCTGGCCATGCTACTCCTAGGATCTCTACTGATCCCAACAATGTATCTCCTACCCATATTTCTCCTACTTTCCATGTGAGTCCTCAGCAGTCCCATCAGTCTGCTTCTCCTGGCAATAATTCTGCTTTAAATTCAACTGCCAAGTCTGTGTCTAGTCAACATCCTGAACATATTCCTAGAGATATCTTAGCTGTTCAGCCTGATAGTTTTCCACAACCCAATGTTGACTCTAATAGTGGCAAATTGAGCTCCTTTAACCCTGAGGGTTATGACAGGTCTCCTAGTAATGGTGTTATCAAAGGTCCAGAGGATACTGATGTGCACCAATGTCCAGAGGACAATCCTATTACTCAATCTATTTCAGCAGCCAATAGCCTGCACAACTGTCCTACAGATAATATTGTTCCTAATACTACTGATAATAGAGTCAGTCACTCTCTCACTCTTTCTAACCCACAAAATGGTAATATCCCTCCTTCACCTCCTAGCCTCACATTCTCTTCCAATGAACTTACTTTGTCATCTTGCATTCCTATCTCTGAGTCTTCTCAATCTCCTTCTATTGGCAATAGTAAACCTGTTACAGTCTCTCTTCAGAATACTCATCCCATGCTTACTCGAGCCAAAACTGGAAACTCAAAACCTAAAGCCTTCTTAGCTCAAACTGATTCTGAACCAACTAGTTACAAACAGGCCTTACTTAGTCCATCTTGGGCTAAAGCTATGCAAGATGAATTCAATGCTTTACAGGCAAATAAAACCTGGACCTTAGCACCTTTACCTCCTGATAGAACTGCTGTAGGGTGTAGGTGGGTCTTCAAACTCAAACAAAATTCTGATGGCTCTGTTCATAAACACAAAGCTAGGTTGGTTGCAAAGGGGTTCCATCAAGAAGAGGGGTTTGATTTTACTGAAACCTTTGCCCCTGTAGTCAAGCCTACTACTATTAGAGTTATCCTTACTCTTGCTATTACTTATAAGTGGGATATTCAACAAGTAGATGTCAATAATGCCTTTCTCAATGGCACCTTGAATGAAGAAGTATACATGAGTCAACCCCCTGGATTTACCTCAGTTGATAAAACCTTGGTGTGCAAGCTTCATAAGGCACTTTATGGCTTAAAACAGGCTCCTCGGGCCTGGTATGAGAAACTTACTCAGGCTCTGATACAGTTTGGCTTTACTTCTTCTAAATGTGATAGCTCTCTCTTTACATATTGCAAACAGGGTGTCTCCTTATATGTGCTAGTATACGTTGATGATATACTTGTTACTGGCTCTAGACCTTCTTTGGTTCAGGATCTCATCAACAAACTTCATACCAAATTTGCCTTGAAAAGATTGGGGAAACCAAGCTACTTTCTAGGTATTGAGGTAAAACACTTAACCAATGGCTCTCTCTTACTCACTCAATGCAAGTACATTAAAGATCTGTTGTATAAGGCAAAAATGGTGAATGCCAATGGTGTGCCAACTCCTATGATGAGCAGCTGCAAACTTAGCAGACATGGTGATGATTTGTTCTCTGATCCTCAGCTTTACAGGTCTATAGTGGGTGCTCTGCAGTATGTCACCTTGACTCGCCCTGATATTGCTTTCAGTGTTAATAAGGCTTGTCAGTTTATGTCTTGTCCCCTGGACTCTCACTGGGCTGTTGTTAGAAGGTTACTACGATATTTGAGTGGCACAGCTAACCATGGTCTTCTTCTATCCCCCTCTACTGCAGCACCAAAGTTCTCTCTGCGTGCCTACAGTGACTCTGACTGGGCCAGCGACCCGGATGATCGAAGATCCACTTCAGGATCCTGCATATTCTTTGGCCCCAACCTTGTTTCATGGAGTTCCAAAAAGCAGTCCTTAGTTGCTCGCTCAAGCACTGAGGCTGAGTATCGAGCTTTGGCTCACTCCACTTCTGAACTGCTTTGGCTTGAGTCCCTATTAACTGAGCTTCATATACCATTTCATACTCCAACCTTGCTATGCGACAATCTCAGTGCTGTTTTACTTTCTCACAATCCTGTTCTGCATGCTCGTACTAAGCATATTGAATTAGATATTCACTTTGTTCGTGAAAGAGTGGTTGCCCGTCAAATGCTAATCAAGCATGTTCCTGCTGCTTCTCAAATCGCGGACACTCTTACAAAACCATTGGGCACAGCTGCTTTTCAGGATTTGCGCACCAAACTCAAGGTTGTTACCTGCCCTTCAGTTTGAGGGGGGGTATTGGAGTATAGTTTCCACATAGGCTTATCTATCTGTATCAGTATTTTACTTTGCTATTTCTGGTTGGTAGTTATAGTTTGTTATCCACGTGTCCTTTGCTGAATGGCTCTTTCAAGGCTATGGATAACATGTATATAAACTCTTGTATTGCTGTGTGGATAATCAATGAAAACTTTACTCTTACCTTCCTCTTCATTTTTCTGGTGTGAGATGAGATCAGAGATCTATCTCTAACAGACATCAATAACTACAATAATCAGTAGGGGTGTGGTTGGTTATTTTTAAAAATCAAACCATAATCATTTTAAAATTATTTAAATAGTTTGGATCTATAACCATAACCATATTTTAATCAAAACTGGTTATAAATTTTGTTATGATTATATAACCGGTTTTTTAAAAAAATCCAGTTTTAAAAATTATTTTTTCTGAATTTTTTTTTAAAAAAAATAATAATTTTTTTATGAGAATTAAAATATTTGGATTTGGATATTAACCAGATTATAACCAAATCCAAAATAATTTAACCGGTTAATAACCATTTAATTATATCCGGATTATATGAACGGATAATCAAACCATTAATAACTAAATCGGTTAATAACCATTCTAATATATCCGGATATTTAAAAATAATTTAGGTTTAATTATGGATTTAGACATCACAACCGGATATTTTGCACACCCCTAATAATCCGTTGGATATACAATGACAACTTTCAGAGGATCCATAATTTCAACCTTTTCATCCATATTTGAAACAATGTAAACAACTTAAGGAACTAAGGAAGCATTATTTTCTCGTAAAAACGATTTTTATATTATAGAATCCGAACGTGTATTTTGACAACAAGTTTCATATTTTAAGATTCAAACGTGTATTTTCAACATGCTCAAATTACATAATCCGAACTATACTGGTAAGTGTTTAACATAATTGGAACTAAACCGCTAAAAGAATTATAAAAGAAAGTATTTAAAGTCTTGTGACCTTTGCATTAAGAAAAAAATAGTGTGTGGAGTCCATTTAGATTTGATTATGTTTTGAAAGCAAGAATTCATGTAAGTGCGGTGTCATGGAGGGTTTATAGTGAAGAAAGAAAATAGGGTGATGATAAGGGTATTTCATATCTTACTGTTCCTAAGAAAAATTGAACCGAATCAAATTAAATTATAGTATAAAATCACTCGAATCGAACTAAACTGTTTCAATTTATTAAAAGTCAAACTGAATAAAAATTATTAGTTAGATCTACCGTTTTGAAATTTCGAACCGTACCGAACCTTTAGAAGACAATTTTTTTCAAATTGTTTATCAAAAAACCAAACCGTTAAACTATTTTTTCAATTTTAAAAAAAAAATTGTATAACTTGTTTTAAATATTCTTTATTTCCCGGTTTTAGTTCAATTCGAATTCAGTTTTAGTTCGGTTTTAATTACGGTTTGGTTCTAGAACTGTTTATACTATTAATGGTCAAAAAAAATATTTATGAGTAAAATTTTTTATCTTTTATCTCAAGTTTTTGGTGTTTAAAAAAAATCATGTTGAGTATGATGAGGTGCAGAACTGGTTAAGAGGGAGTGTAAACAGACTGCGCAGCCTCATATTTTAGGGGCCCAAATTTTTATTTATCTTTGTAAACATTCACTGATGAAAGACACTATTAGCAGTTCCACCAAGAAGATGTTACTATATTTTATTTCTTTATGGATGGTTTTGTGACATTACTACTTCTATCATAGGCAAATGAGTGAATGTTACTATTACTACTTTAAATATATTATATATATAAATTTCAATTTTAAAGTCTAAAACTAATTTGACATGTATCTCTAATCGCATCTCTAAATATAAAATTACTAGTATATATACCCGTGCGAAGCACGGTTCGCACGGGATTAAAATTTCTTATGCTAAAAAAATATTTTATAAATATTTACAATTATAGATGATACTATGGTAACATTATAAATTGTTTTTGTTATTAGTAGTATACATAAAAATATCTTTGTTGTTGCACACATAACTCAACTTTAATTAATAAATTTAAAAACTGGAGTATTAATGACATAAAGTACAATTTTTTAAGAGTATATTACTCTTTTAAAAATGTATATCATTTTTCACTATACTTTACCTCAATCTCACATGAATTTCCTTCACCATCTAAAATAAGAATCTTCAACCCTTTTTCAGACTTTACCCTTAAAATAAGCCACATAGAATTGACTATGAGTGAATACACTGTGTTGAAAATACAAATTGATACTGTTTTGTCTTTGTAGATACTATTGTCATAAAGCGTGGATCATTGAGAAAGCATGACACAAAGATATTTTATTTTGATTTGTTATTATCTCTTATTTTATTTGTTGATATTAATTAGATAAGTAGTAAAAAATGATATTGATATTTTGTGCAATTCATTAATAATTAAATGATGAGAAAATAGGAGATGCACAAATAATATTTTTAACTATCAATCAATGAAAACCGTGTATTTTGTAGTGCATGTCCATTAAGCTTTAAATCTAGGTCAAATTATTTTCTACGTAGATTTAAGTATATTGAGATCTACATGTTGTTTTTGATGATTGAACGATTAAGTTAAAATTAATTATTTATTGATTTAATTAAAAAAAGGAAAAAAGTACATGTAAAGAACACACTCGATCCATTAAAATAGAATATTACTATTACTTTATATACAAAATAAATAGAGATAATAAAAATAGAAAATCATATTAATTTAAAAATTAAAGTAATATCAAGTATAAATTAAAAAAACTTAAAAATTGTATTAAAATATTAATATATTAATATAATGATAAGATGGATTATGTATGATTAAATATTATTGTAGAAAAATATCATATATGTCACATTGCATTAAAAATAATTTAGTTATTCCATTAAAAATAATTATTTTCCGTTAGAAGATCATATTAATTTATAAGAAAAAATATATAATATCATATTAATATATAACCTTTCATATATCACTAAAAATAGGTGTTTATATTAATTTGTAATAAAAAATAGACACATATAATTTATAAAAACTAAAACAAAATTATGATATAAATATGAGGAGGGATCAAATTACACCCGAAGAGTTACACCACGAGTTACACTCGTTCAATAACTACATTTCGAATTAATATTTTTTAAATTCAACCGTTGGATTGAAAGATAATATCATATAGATCATACCTATAAAGTTTGAGCTTAATCTATAATGATTTACTATACGATCAAGATATCCAAAGATTAACGTCAAAATGAGCTTTCATATAACGTTAATTTTGATGTAATTCAATGACATAGTAAAGCATTATAGATTAAGCTCAAACTTTATAGGTATGATCTATATGATATTATGTTTCAATCCAACGGTTGAATTTAAAAAATATTAATTCAAAATGTAGTTATTGAATGAGTGTAACTCGTGGTGTAACTCTTCGGGTGTAATTTGATCCCTCCTCTATAAATATATAATAAAAAGATTAGGATCTGGTAAACATTACAATAAAAAAAAATCCAACTTTTAACATATTAAGACATTTACATTTACATTTAGGTGGTATTGGTTTTTTTTTTTAAACTATCATGCAAAAAAGACACTTATTTGTCTCCCGTTATAATTAATAAAATAATTTTTGTTGATATATACTCTAAAAAAATAATTACCATTTAATTACCATTATTATTAGTATTAATTTGTTATTTTATTAGTAGTCATTGTTATTGATTTTTTCATCACCAATAAAGTGATATTGATTAAATTTTATTATATGCAGACCATTAAGTTATTAATGGTCATTTTACTTAGTATTTATTTTCTTTCTATCTAGGATTATATTTTGATAATTATTTATTATAAATCTGTCGCAATCAAATGTTATTACTTATTACTGCATTAGATATTTTGTGTGTCTTCCCAAACTTCCATTTTGTTTGGGTGTCTTCCCAAATTTCTATTTTTTTTGGTAACAACAAAGAGAGAAAAATAGTATTCAAAATATATATTTATTTAATATTTCAATTTTTAACATGAAATGGACTTGTTTTCACATTTAAAAATAATTTTTTTTGTCTAAATAATGACTTGTTTTAAGATAAAATAGAGTTTTATGTTGATAATGATATGTAAAATAAAGTATTTTATTAAAATATTTATGTGCTAATATAAGCATCAATCAAACAATGAGATCTAACTATAAACATTTGATATTATAAAATATTAAATAATTTGCTGATAGAAATTATTATGAGCACTAATTTCAATATTAAATAATTTGTTGATAGAAATTATTATGAGCACTAATTTCAATAAACATTTATATGAATGTAATACTCCTATATTTTATTAATATAGAATATTTACCTTAATACAATTAAATATATTTATATAAAGTTTTGATAACATTGTCATTTCTATAACAATCATAAAGATTTGATAACATTGTCATTTCTATAACAATCATTACACTGTCATTTCAGGAAGATAACATTCATATGAATTCAACAACAATAATACATATTTTTTTGCCCATGCTTTATTCTACTATAATCGTATTCATAATATAAGCGAGAAAAACTTAAACATAAATGTTGCAGAAGTGAAATCGTCAATAAAACAATAGATATCAAATATGGCTCCCTAACATTTGGGACATTTTGAATACATATAATTTCCATAGGTTATGCAATGGGCAGTAGCATGTTAAACATAGAAAGGGGCCAAATTGAAAATACATTTTGTCGGACATTTTAGCAGCACAATCTGCTTATCAACTGTCATATTGAGAACTTTCAGTAATTATATAATTGGCCAAAACAATTTGCTTCAGGATTGTTGTGATAGATAGTATGCTTTGACAGTCAAACATCTACACAAATTTAAAACAAAGGGATTCATTAAAAAATCCAAAACCAATGAGATTGAAAACACAATGGAAAAAAAATATTGGACTCTTTAAAAACTAAGGAGAACACATATAGGTCATCATCTTAATGGCAATAGTGGCATCAGAAATGTCCGCATGAATCAACATACTTTTTTTAGTGCTTCCACAAATACCTGGGAAAAAAAGTTCATATAAGGAAAATGGAGAAGTTAACGCGAAGATAGAATAGAAATAAGGCTAAAGATGGCATTAAACACAACAATGGCAGCGAAAACGACATTAACGCGAAGAGAGAGTGAAATCGTTAACTGCTTGACCTGGGAAGAAGCTGAACCATAAAGAAAAGTGACACCTGAAAAAACAAAGAAAAGCATGATTAGAGGCTGATAAAATGAGTAGAAGTGTCATGATGATGGTTGTGCTTTGATTATCGGCGGTAATGGTGCTGGTGTGGTGTTGACAACGGCAAAAACCACTGAGTTAGGAGTTAGAAAAGAAAATGTAAAGTATAGCTTCAAAAGAAGATGATGAACCTGATCTTGACCTTCTTTCTAAAGAGAAATGCTAGCAACACTCTCTTTTGAACACTCTTTTAAACACTTACTCTTTTATTAGTTGAAACATGTGTGGGTCCTACTACTTTGTGTGGGACCTATTTTCAAAGTGGTGGGCCCACACATGTTTCAACCAATAAGAAAGTGAGTGTTTGAGAGAGTGTTCAAAAGAGAGTGTTGCTAGCACTCCTCTCTTTCTAAAATAATAATTTTGGAGTATGAGTAGAAAATTTAAAGTGGGTTGGGAATGAAAACCGAATAATAATATTTTCAAATATGCATTGGGTTGTGTTGTTGTCAAAGAAAATGAACGGTTTATACTGAAAAGTTTCATTGGACTGTGTTATTTTTCAAGAGAATGAACAATTTTTTTTTGAAAACAAATTCAGCATTAATGGACTTGTTTTACCCCAATATTAGAAGATTGACCAATCAGAAAAAAGACTTAAATAATTTGAAAATAATATTATAAATATTTAAAAAGAGATTGTTAATTATAGAAATCTTTCCACTAATAGCAAATATAAAAATAGTTATGGACTCTATATGAATGACAAATGGCAAACTTGCCAAAGAACTCATTTTCCTTTATTATATTTTATGATTCTTAAAATTTTATATGTTTTCTTTATATTAAATTTCCTTTAAGAATTATAAATTTTGTTTTCTCTCTTTTAAAAATTAATAGGAATATTGCAAAGAATAAATTAGTAAAATTATGAGACTAATAATTAAAAAGTACTTAAAAAAATAATGTACATTTTTTACATGTTTATTATTATTACTTATTAACAACTTTTCTTCTTCTTTTTGACAAATATCAACGACTTTTTTTTATAAGCAAGGATTAGATTAAACGGAGTATTGGGTATACTCAAAACCTAATTACAAGCTCGATAAAAGAAGAAATTAAAAATCAACTGAGACTTAGATTAAAAGATCCTTCGAAATTTTATTAGCAACTCTTTCTAATACTTGTGTAGATACACTAGTTTTATATTGAATATAATGAGTATATATTAGCATAAAATCTTCTACACATTTGATTAGTTTGAAATTTAAAAGTGTTTTAAAATTTTAATGATTTTTGACACAATTAAAATCTAATAAGTATAAAATTAAAAATGTTTTTAGAATTTAATGATTTTTTTTACAGAATTAAAATCCAATTAATTTAGCTTTTTTTTGTTTACTTGAGTGATTGATTCAATTCAAAAAGTGTTAAAATAATATTCTTTTAAAATACACTTGTAAAAAAAACTCATGCCTACGCACGATTACTGATTTTGTATGTGTATTTATTCACATATTTTAAAACGTGATTGATAAATTTTCATTTCTTTTAATATTTGAATCAATAGTTCCATTTTTCGTATTTCATAGAATTTACACAGTAAGAGAAAACAAAATTTATTAAAATTTTATTATATTTAACTCACTACAACAACCATAATTTATTACAATTTTCATAATTAGGTACCAAACTTCAAGCAAATATCGAATTTTAATATTTACTTTAAAATTTCAAATATTAATATTTGAGTCATTTATATGGTGAATTGATAAATTTATTCATATTTCTCATAGATATTTAATAATTAAAAACATATTGAATGAAATTTATGCAATATAAATAAATAGTATAATTAAAAATAAAAAATATTTAATATTGTATTAAATATATCATTATTTTATCTTTTTTACAAATAAAGTATTGAATTTGATGTACGAAACAATGCTCGGCCTCGAGCCTGTTTTATTACATGGTTAGCTTGCCATGAAAAACTAGCCACGAAAGACCGACTATTTAGATTTGGATTGATTGATAATATAGATTGTTGTTTCTACTCAGGAACGGAATCACTAAATCATTTGTTGTTTGAATGCACTGTTACAAAGAAAATATGGATGGAAATCCTGGAATGGATTCAAATCCATTACACCCCCTGAAGATTGGCATAACAAAATGAAATGGATAATTCAGAGCACAAAAGGAAAAGGTACTAAGGCCGCTATACTCAAAATGGCGATTACATAATTTATATATGAGATATGGAACCTGAGAAATAACAAAAGTTTTGGAAATGCTGTGGATAACACGAATACAGGGCGGAAGATTATAGATACACTTGTTTATAGAGGATGGAATAACAAAAAAAAAAGGGAATATTGCTATCCTAATGATAAATGGCTTTTAGTTTTTTCTTGTCATTTTTGTGATTGCGTGATTTGTTTTATAGTCGCTCATTGAATTGTTGGTAGCTGGGTCCATACAGTATCGCTTGTACTTACAATATTTTTGAAATTAATCAAAGTCTATTAAATTCAAAAAAAAAACAAGTATTAAAAATTTATAATAAAGAATGCAATTTAAAAATATCTAATCACTCAGCCATTCTCTTATTATAAGCTCTATAATCTTTTTCAAATAATTTTAAAAAATGTCAATAAATTTTTATTTTTCAATAATTGAATGAGTAGCTCCATTTTTCGTTTTATATAATTTTCACAATAAAAAAAATAAAGTTTATTAAAATTGCATTGCCTTTGACTAACGACAAATATTAAAATTTATTATTATTTTCATAGTAGCCTATTAGACTAACGACAAATAATTGAATCAGTAGCTCAATTTGTTATTTATTGTGGAAATTATATGAATGAAAAAAATTATTATCCAAATATTGAAAAATTAAAAATTTTCAACTATTTTTTTAAATATATGAACAAATATGCGTAAAAAATCATTTTCGTGCGTAGGCACAAGTATTATGCTGATTTTATAAATGAAATAAAATAAAAGAAAAAAATCGTAATTTAACATATTTTAATCAATGTGAAAGGATGTCATGAGTAATGATAGCAACTCAAAGGATATTTTTGGTGGTAAGATTATTGTTTTTGGTGGAGATTTTAGACAAAAATTTTGTTCACTCTAGCACCGCATCCCACATATGGCATTCTTGTAAGGTATTGGCTTTAACCAGAAATATGTGTTTGCAAGGAAGTCAAAGCGTTAAAGAAAAGAACGAGATTGCTGACTTTCCAAAATGGCTTTTAGAATTAGGGGGAGGCAAGCTTTCTGAACCTAATGATGGTTATGCTGATATTGATATTCCCCGTGATATTTTAATTGAAACCTTTGATGATCCTGTTGTTGCTATTGTCGAAAGTACTTACCCTACTTTCATAAATAACTACAAATCTTATGACTATCTCAAGAGTCGAGCTATCTTAGCTTTTACAATTGAAGTTGTTGATCAAATTAATAACCACGTCCTTCAGATGATTCCAGATTTTATTTTCATTCAATTTATTTGTTTAACTTTAATTTTCTATTTATCATTGAACTATCAAGACTCTTGCTTCCGTATAATTTTTTTGTAGGAAAATGCAAGAAATATTATAGCTCTAATTCAGTGGACAGATCTGAAACTCATGATAACTCCATTATTGAACTCCTTAGTCCTGAGTTCCTCATCTCTCTTAGAACTTCGGGGTTACCCAACCATCTCATAAAATTAAAAATTGACACCCCAATTATGCTTATGAGCAACATTGACCAATCAGAGGGTTTGTGCAATGGTACAAGGCTAATTGTGACTAAACTTGCAAACCATGTCCTTGAAGCTGAAATAATGGGTGGAAAAGGCCATGGAAAAGTCATTTACATTCCTAGAATGGATATGTCACCTTCATAACCACCTTATCCTTTCAAATTGGACACAATAATTTCCAATCATTGTTTCATATGCAATGACCATCAACAAATCTCAGGGGAAATCATTGGATTGGGTTGGGTTGTATATTATGTAAGATCTTTTAGCCATGGTAAATGATATGTGGCTATTTCTAGGGTAACAAGAAAAAAGAGGATCAAATTATTGATTCATGATGACAACAATAACCCCAAGAACTCTACGGCAAACATTGTTTACAAAGAAGTGTTTGCAAACATTTAGTAAGTTATATACACTTTTTTATTCAATATAAATATCTGTTATTTCTTATTAAATTATTCAATGTTCGATTTTCAGGTTCGATTATGTTGCAGCATGGAAATTTTTGTTCGACCAATTCTTTTAATTATTCTACGTAAATTTAGTACAACATCCTTATTTTGTTAACTAAACACCTTTTGTTTGGTTCATATCTATGATTTTTTTTGTAACTTCCACTTACCAATATCTTTTAATTTCATCTATAATGGTTGAACTTTTTTGTTATATACTCGCCACTGCTTCGTATTATTTCTCCTACTTGGTCATAATAATTGTATATTATTAAAATCCACCATTTAATGATGAGTATTCTTAACCAATCTGAATTCTTGCAATATGTCAATACTATTTTTTTTTTCAAAATCCATCATACATCAACAACTATATTCACTCACGTGTTCCTAGGGTTATGTGTATTACTTACTCATACAGACTTTTCATTTTCTCATCCCCACGTACACCTTTCAATTGTAAACCAAGTTTCTTACTTAATATTTTATACTGCTACCTTTTTCATTTTCCAATGCTTTACGTCCCACACAAGTGACCTGACCCAAAGTTATGATTGTTACTTAAACAAATTACTACCTACTTCTACTACAACAATACTTCAAACTGTTTTATTCTTTATTCATTGCACCCTTAATAAATGACTTTAACGTTACAACTTAGCCAATTGTGATTTTGGTTGATGGTGGGGAGATATCAGAAATTATCCATACAACACATATATACCATATAAAAATAATTAATAAGTAACAAATAATTATACATTATAATAATTTCATAGTGTTTGATTTTTACAACAAAAGTGGCATTTCCAGGATGAGTACAACAATAAAGTTCATCAGAATTACATCCCAAACATTGCCAATACATATTATGTAACTGACTTGACTTCTAGCCCATTAAGGGTGCATACTAAACATCAAATTGCATTAATATGACCTAATTTGTATTAAACAAAACAACAACTAACTACAAAGTCACCATTCAACATCCTTCTTAGACTTACCACCACCAAAATCATACTTTAATATCGTCAACCATTAACCTCCCAGCTTCCTAAAACATCAAAACATTATCCACGATTCAAGATGGTGACAATAATTTTGTGTGCAGGAGGGTTGCGAAGGCTAAATCCCAGCTTATCCCCTCTTTTTAGCCTCCTGTTCCTCACAAAATCATACCAACCATGTCCGATGAACCTTTCAATGCAATACTTTATTTCAGCCACTTGAAGTTCGCAGTCATACCTTACTCGGGTGTCAGAATCAACCAACTGTATTTGCCTATGATCCTTTTTCAAACAGTTTATAATCACTTTTTGTGGAATTTTCTATACAACAAATAAATGCATATCAATATTGAAGGATTTTAATAACTCCTATTAGGTTGAAACAACAGATGAAAAGACTTATCTACTTATGAAAACTTTCTTCCTTGTTGTTTTTCCAAATTTGATCTTCTGTTTCCATACAAAGTACCTTGGCGCCTTCCAACATCTTCATCAGATGAATCATCATCAACATCAAATATGCATTAATAAAATAACGATTACACCTTTTCCTTCTCAACTTCAAATGCATGCAGCTTTTCCTTCTCAACTACGACTTCGCGTTCGCGGATGGGTTCACCAGAAACAACTTTTTCCCCTTAAAGTCATTGACTTCTCGGGTTTTCCAACCTCCACCACATCTAACCCTGCATGTGTTTCCTTCATATTTTTCAAAAACAATGGACGACCCTCAGTTGATGTCTTCAATTTGCACACCTTGAACAACTGATGACCCATCTTTTCCTTTGCCTATTTTTTCTTACAATCTGTAATACGGTGAACTGACTTTTTATCGATCGGAATGTCGCGGTAAGCAAGAGTCGCCACCGACTTTTATTTTATCCAAACAAAATCAGAAAGGCAAAAAGAAACAGAAAAAAACCTTTTAAAGAAAATTGAGTTCGGGGGGTAATTTATGCAAAGGGAAGGTGTAAGGCACCCTTTGCATCCATGGTTTTCCATGGGCTCTTAATTGCTTTGCTTGCTCGTTTTCAGAAAATGTAGATGAAAAAGGAAAAAATGGACTTTAGCTCGTAAATGAGCGTAGCCAGTTTTTGAAGAATTTTGAGAAAGAATATAGAAAATAGAGCATGGCAAGGCAATTAGGGGCAATTACCTTAAACTCAGATGATAGGTCTCTTTTTAGCCTTTCAGAATGAAAGGGTCTATCCTTGCCATAAGAGGGCAGGAAGCCTTTCGTTTGGAGGTTGAAGGGTCGTCGAGATATCCTTTGCCCAAAGACTGACCCATGCCATAGAGGGGCAGGTAGTCTAAGGTAAGGATCAGAATAAACCTTTTCGTAGGCAGCCTGAAGATACCTCAGCCTTTTTCCGTAGGCAACTTCCGAGGGTCGAGGTCATATTTGTGTATCGAAGGCAGCATCATTTAGGGTCGTATGACCTTTAATTATCGAGGCAGCATGGCTGAGGTATCCTCAAATTCGAGGGACATAGCTTATTCTGCAAAAATACAAGGCAACAAGGCAACAGAGAGGGTTACCCAAAAGCGTGCGTGTGTGCACCAATCACGTGATTCGATTCAGTTATTTATCTTGTAATTTAGTCATTCTAGGTTCAATTCGAGGTTATCACTCCCTAAATTACTAGCCACGCAGATAATATAAGGCAAGAAACAGTAATACGGGGGAGGGGACAATGAAACCAGTGGATTCCTTAATCAGGGTTTGACACAAGTAATAATAAACAGGAAAATATAAGGTTAGGGTTTAGGGTTACCAATGTTCGTAGCTTTGGCAATTGATAAATCCTGAAAAGGTAAAAATAAACAAAAACAGGGTGAGTGCATTTATCGGTTCAGACATAAACAGGGTTAACCCTAATCAACAAAAGTAAAAATACGAGAAAAGGGTAAAAATACTTAGCTTTGATTGGAAGGTTGATGGGCAAAGGTTTGCCTTGAGTATGAAGCATTGACTCTGATCATAGAAAATAACAGGAAGCAGTATAAGTGTAGGAGGAATTCTATTGACGAGGGCACTAAACCCTAATAAAAAATAAGGCAACTAAATATTTAAATAAAAGAGGTTAAGACTTAGCTTCGTATTTGACGTGGCGCGTAGTCGGAGTGCGCTTGAAGAGTAATCCTGAAAAGGCAAAGCACGAAAAGAAAATATTTCAGTGTATTGGAATGTTCGTCGTAAACCCCTAGTTAGGGCATAAATTGACTAAGTTTAATAGAATAAATAAAATCAATTTAATTAATTATTGGTATTCTACCTAATTAATGAAATCAACAAAATGAATAAATAACTTTTGATTAAATATCCTAAACCTAACTATTGATAAAACATTGGTGATTAGTTAAATAATTAAACAATTAAATTAATTAATTTAATCATTTAAATAAAAAAAATAGTTAATAATCAAATTAATTGATGGGGAAAAAATTGAAAAAAAATGATTTTTATAAGAAAGAAATTCTAATAAAATTTTAATTATAAGAAGTTTTAGAAGAAAATTTATTAAACAAAACAATTTAATGAAAAACAAAATTTATATATAAAAAATAAATAAATAAAAGAAAGGACTCAGCTTGGCTTCAGTGTGGCGCCTCTGAGGCAGCATGATAGAGAGGCATGTCTTGGGAGCGTTGGATCTTGTTCCTGCCGGGATCCAACGATGGAGGACGCGAGTGCACCGTAGGCCCAGGTGAACGTGTGTGTATCGGATTCACAGGCAGTGTGTAGCAAAGGAAATAATCCAAAATAACGCAAGAGGCAGGGATCGAACCCATGCCCTTGCGCCAAGTACCTGAGATCAATATATTAACCACTGGGCCATTCTCTTTCGTTGTTCAACGGATGCTAAGCCTTCAATATAACGCTTCGAATGGGACTTCAGAAGACAGGCGCGCGTGGCCTCATTCTCCTTCTTCGTTTGACATTTTTTCAAACCCAGCCATCAATTTACTGCAACTCGGTTCATGGCTAGTACCTGCACTTATCAAAACCACACAAATATGCCCTATAAATTTAATTCGAGGCCATGGATTGACTAGAATTTGTGCTCTAAGTACAATAGTACTCTTCTTTTTGCCCAATTTTAGTTGTTTCGGAAAAACCCCAAATCGCCGCCGTGAGCCCTAGCCATGAAGGTATCCTCTTCCTGTGCTAAAACATCAATTGAATTGTCCAGAAATCATAGGAACAAGATTACAATCACATATATGCCGTTAGTTTCAACAAAACCTACCTTTATATGTGAAACCGAAAAATTAAGAAAAAAGCTTGACAACAACAATGGTGTATCGTTCATATTGGCATATAAATACACCTAAATCTCCAGAACTAATCACAACATAGTAATGAACACAAATATGCGATGAAAATTCATGGATAATGCATGAATGGTTGAAATCAAGTTTAAGCAAGAGTGCGCAAACCGTGAGCTACGAAGGATGTGTTCTTGATGCTGTAGCCTTGGGAATGAACGAAAATCTTTCTGTGATGACCTGGGAACAGATTGAAACTCCAGAGATCCTTGAATTAGCCTCCACCTTCGAATTCAATCTCCCACGTTCTTGAACTTTCAAGAATTTTTTTCTATAACTTTTTTTTTGCGGCAGAAACCTTATGAAAAAGCCCCCCTCCTCCGTTCTTGACATCCTCCTCTATATATGAGGTTTTGAATTAGGTCATCAATCTTTGGAGAGAATCAAAGTAATTTGGATCAAGAATATTTGCTTTAAAAGAGGGAATATTTGATTGAGAACTTGATATTGTTGTCCCATGAAGTCCACGTGATTGAGCTTTGGTTTTGGAGATTTTGATTTTGGTTAAAAAGAATAGAATCAATCTTTTGGTATTTTATTGTAATTTATTTTGATTTATATTAAATAAAAATCAAAAATAAATAAAATAAAAAGATAACAACATTAGCCATGCACCAATGAAATTACTTGGCCCTCAAGATTCTCTTTGATTGGTTATATTTGATGGGAAATCGAATCTCTGATTAAAACTAATACTTCCTATTTATACGATTTACTTATATTTAAATGAATTAAAATTCAAATAAAAATAAATCTTATATGAAAAATAAAATAATTAGTTTTAATGGTCCATATAAAGCCCATAGACATGTCTCAAATCCATATTTTAGGTCCATTGATCCAAAAAGTCCATTTTGCTCACGTTAACTTTTGTGCATTTCTCTAAAATCGACCAACAAGTCATAGCTCTCTCAATTTTTATTGTATGGAGATAGTGTGGGGTATCATAGACCGTATGGGATGCCTTGGAGCTTTGTGTATTGATTTGAATTTGAAATAGGAGAAAAATGTATGGGCAAATTTTGGGGTATGACAGCTGCCCCTGTTCAATTTTCTTAAACCTGAAGATGTAGAGTGGATTGTATGCCATTCGGTATCTGAAGGTGGAAGATGATTGAACACTAGAATACCAAGAAATTTGCCCTAGCTGAAATAGGGACTTTTGTCGGCGATGGGCTTAAAGATGCCATCTGACTTGATAAGCTTGAGAGTTAGAATGTGTCATATGTTAGACTGTTTGCATCCGCAGATGTCTGGAAAGAAAAAAAAAAAAAAAAAAACCGTGCGTTAGGCTGAAGATACGTCGTACGTTAGACTAATCTTAATTGCATCCTCAGATGTCTGAAAAGCTGTGCGTTAGGTTGATGGATAAGTCGTGCGTTAGACTACCCAATTTGCATCCGTAGATGTCTGGAAGACCGTGCGTTAGGTCAGAGAATAAATCGTGCGTCAGACTATTCTCAATTGCATCCTTAGATGTCTGGAAAACCGTGCGTTAGGTTGATGGATAAGTCGTGCGTTAGACTACCCAATTTGCATCCGTAGATGTCTGGAAGACCGTGCGTTAGGTCGGAGAATAAATCGTGCGTCAGACTATTCTCAATTGCATCCTTAGATGTCTGGAAAACCGTGCGTTAGGTTGATGGATAAGTCATGCGTTAGACTACCCAATTTGCATCCGTAGATGTCTGGAAGGCCGTGCGTTAGGTCGGAGAATAAATCGTGCGTCAGACTATTCTCAATTGCATCCTCAGATGTCTGGAAAACCGTGCGTCAGGTTGAAGGAATGAGTCGTGCGTTAGACTAATCCCGATTGCATCCTCAGATGTCTGGAAGACCGTGCGTTAGGTCGGTGGATGAGTCGTGCGTTAGACTTATCCAAATTGCATCCGTAGATGTCTGGAATGCCATGCGTCAGGCGTTTGCTTTGAATAAGATTCGAATCTTTGTAATGTACATGTCAAACATTGTTTAGTTTTTTATGCAATGCCATGATGCGTGAGTTATATGCTTCTCAAAATAAATGAGGAATATGTATGTGATGTATGAATGTGTTTATGACTTATGATATTTGTTTATGTATGTTTATGACTTGTGATATATGTTTTATGACTTGTGTGGCTAGAATCGTCTGATTTGAGAAGATACATTTCTATGTCATTGAGAGCTTGATGTTTTGATCTCTTCTTGAAGATGCTTAGCTGGGGATTTATGATTTCTGCTTGGGGATGATCAGAATCTTGATGTACCCTGACTGAGGATGAGAGATATTAGTAAACCATGTTTGGAGAAGAGCAAAGTGTTGGAGAGATGATAGTATTGAAGATGTAATCTCTGTTGGGGATCTATTTCTCTTGTTGGACGAGAGCATTTGGAAATGATTACTCTGTGGGGATATGATCTTGTGAACCTGGCTTTGTGAGGAGACATGGGTGTCTCGAAAGATGCCCCCAGCATTATAGTAACTACCATTCATGGATTTGATTAGGACACACCACTGAGTATTGATCAAGATGTCGAACTGGACTTGCATAGATTTGCCCCAGTTAGCAGGAACTTTTGGAAAGATTCGCCTCGCGAGGACTTTATGAGATGTGCACTTTGGGCGACATGCCCCTAGTAATCATAGGCCCAATACAATGTCCTATGTTGGTTGAGAAGTAGCTTCAGATCTTCTTGGATGCATTCCCCTGATTGTTTTGGCATCCTTGAGATATTCTTGAAATCTTGACTTGATTGCCCCAGATTGATCGTGGGAATAATTTGAAACCCACTTGGGATATATGCCTTTGACTGTTTGTCATTTGAGAGATTCTTGGAATCTTGACTTGGTTGCCCCAGATTGATTGGGCAAAACGTGCCATGCCCCTTGTATACGTAGGAGACATTGCTTCTCGGAGTAATTTTGTCTGTCGGGATAACTTTCAGTCGTTAGTTGTACCCTGTGCAAGTTCTTTCTGATGCTAACATTTGAAATTATGTAGCAGAATATGTTTAATAATGAATTCATGAGATGCAATGCATACGTCTGTCTTGAATATTTGAAAAACATTAAAACAAGAGATGTAAAGGCGCGATTTTTGTAAAAAAAATGATATTTGTAATAATGTGATGTTTGTAAAAACAGGATATCAACTTAACATTTGTAGTAAACCTTAAGGAGTCGGGATACTCTTTTTTGGTGACAGTATGCTTTCGAACTAACCATGCTTCAGTTAGGACTTTCAAGGGTTGTAACGTGGCTTGGTTCACGGTTTAAGAAGCAAGGGATAATGGCTCAAAATTTAATTATACCCATTCCCTTCTTCGTGATGTTCTTCAGTCCTAAGCTCAGTTGATTCGTCTTATGCATTCAGATTCCAAGAGACTTTTGGATTTACACCTTTGGTAATGACGATGGTTCACGAGCAAAGAGAACTTTTGAGACGGCGGTCACTTCCTTCTTTTAGTAGTCGCAACATTGTGTTGTTCAGGAATTTATTGACTTCTTCTTCTTTTTTTTTTTCATCTTTTTGATATCCCTACTTTTCTGAACGGTCTATTTTGAGCTTACAGTCAGCGGGATGCCTTGATTTTTGCCTAAGTCGTCTTTTGATTTTTGACTTAGCAGGCTTTTCTTTGTATGTATGTTTTTTCGTTCTTTCCTTTTTGAAAGATAATGACTGCCTTGTTTGATTGATGAACCATCATTGTCTTTTGATTGACATCTCCAACACTTCTTTGATGTGTATGGTTGAACGTTTATGATTGAAACCTTTGTTGAAAGGTGTACTGAATGATTCTCTTAAAATAGAATGCACAGCCAAATTAACTGAGAACTACCCTGCCCCAGGTTATGATCAAGGGTTTTAATTAGTACAAGAAAGAAAACTTCTACTTCTTAGGCTCAAAGGGGTTAACGAGGGATTAACATCCTTATATCTCCACTGTTTAGGAATTGAAACAATGCCTGTACATCGTCAGCAAAGTCCATTCAAAAGCATACTGTATGAGGTTGTGGTATCGTTTTCGTCATCCTCCCTCAAAAGGCATACAGCTTTAGTAGGAGTCGAGTATCACAAAACATATGCAAAGTAGAGACATATTTTAAAATGAGTGATAGCGAAATAATTTATTCAAGACAAATATATGCAATGCACTGATGATGATTATTAAAACAGATAATGTCTATCATGATTAGAGTGTTTAAACAAACAGAATAGAAATTGCAAATGAAAGTAAAGCTAATGATTGAAAGTTCATCCATTTAGACATCAATCAGTCTTGTCATGACTAGGCATAGGAGCGGTGGTCACCACAGGGGTTTCAGGAGGATGGTGTTAGAGTTCGTTGGCTCGATTTCCCTGAGCATCTGGATCATATGAGTGAATTGATTGTTGTGACTCAGTTGTCGCGATTCTATTATCGTGCCTCAGTTGTAGTGACTTTGTTGTCATGATTAAATCTTTGAATGTTGATCGTGTCAGTACCGTTCGTAGTAACTGAATTAGACCTTGGAAGATTGTGCACAGCATTGAGTCATACATTGGACCATATCTGAGGAGGGTTTCAGAACGAGTCATACATTGGACCATATCTGAAGAGGAATAGCAGAACGAGTCGTACATTTGAGCATATCTGTTGGAGGATGTCAGAACGAGTCATACATTGGACCATATCTGAGGAAGGATACCAGAACGAGTCGTACATTAGACCATATCTGGAAGTAGGACGTCAGAACGAGTTATTCATTAAACCATATCTGAAGGAGAATGTCAGAACGAGTCATACATTTAGACCATATCTGATGAAGGATTTCAGAACGAGTCATTCATTAGACCATATCTGGAAGTAGGAATACCGGAACGGGTCATACATTAGACCATGTCTGATAGAGAATGCTGGCTCGTTAGAGTTGATGAGTTTTTTTGATGAAGTTTTGGTATGTAAAAAGACTTGTCAGAATGAATCTTAGGCTTGATTATATCTGAGAGGAATGCTTGTCGGGGCGGAACCTGAAAACAACGTTAGAAGTATGCAATGTCATGATGCATGTGAAATGCTTTCAAGGATCTTTAGGTATTTAGTTAGCAACATTAGAAAATGATTTGGTCGCGTCTTTGTCTGAAGAAATCTGAACTTTGTTTTTGAACGTCTTTCTTTGAGAATTAAGCTCACCATATCAAGTGGGTCATCGCCTCTGATTCGAGATACTTCTGAATTTGAACATGCATGGCTAGAGGAAAATAAATCCTCTTGCCCCTTGATTGGTACTGTGTCTTTGAACTGGAATGTACGTGGCCAGAGGGAAATAAATCCTCTTGCCCCTTGATGGGAGATCAGTCTTTGATAAGAGCACCTGAAATTGTGCGCCCTAAATTCCTAAGATCCTTGAAAGGGTTAGTTAAATCATGTTATGCTTATGATGTCATGATGTCATGATGTTATGTGAATGAAGTTAATTAGGCATAGTATGAGATAGTAAGGACAAACGAGTCCTTTCAACAAAACCTGCGAGGAACGAAGGTTAGTAGCAAACACAAACAAGACACACAAGTCACGCAAGTCACACAATTTTGGCTTAAGGCTTGCATGGAGTCTGATCAGGTGTCCTTCCCAAGGGCATTTCTATGGATAAGGAGATTTCAGCAACGGGTTCTACCAAGTGACTCAGAATTGTCAGCCCCCTCTAAAGCACCCTCGAACATGGTAAATGCATACCACGCAATGATACTTTAGGAAGAAACCTATCTGAGCTGTAGTATCGGGTAGCGACCATAACTTGGCATGCACCAAGAATAGCCCTCCCACTACGTTCCTAAAAGCCAGGATGGGTTAAGGGTAACTAAAGGTCCTTGAGCTCCGACGCACCCAAAGATACATGCATAAACCTCTCTCATGCAAAAGAGGTACACAATAACCAGTGGAGGCCTAACTCAAGTGTGAACTTCATTTTGACCAACCCCAAGCATGCACAAGGGGGGTCTCCATGACTATGCCACTCCTAATCTTAAGTGTTCTTGAATCCGGGAATAGGATTCGTCCTTCAATTTTCCCAAAACAGCCCTGAAAAATAAAGCAAGCAAAGCAAACAATAGAAAACAATTAAGTGATTCCTAAACTTTTAAGGTAACCCCTCTTTTATCGAATTATGTCCCCAGCAGAGTCGCCAGTTCTGTAATACGGTGAACTGACTTTTTATCGATCGGAATGTCGCGGTAAGCAAGAGTCGCCACCGACTTTTATTTTATCCAAACAAAATCAGAAAGGCAAAAAGAAACAGAAAAAAACCTTTTAAAGAAAATTGAGTTCGGGGGGTAATTTATGCAAAGGGAAGGTGTAAGGCACCCTTTGCATCCATGGTTTTCCATGGGCTCTTAATTGCTTTGCTTGCTCGTTTTCAGAAAATGTAGATGAAAAAGGAAAAAATGGACTTTAGCTCGTAAATGAGCGTAGCCAGTTTTTGAAGAATTTTGAGAAAGAATATAGAAAATAGAGCATGGCAAGGCAATTAGGGGCAATTACCTTAAACTCAGATGATAGGTCTCTTTTTAGCCTTTCAGAATGAAAGGGTCTATCCTTGCCATAAGAGGGCAGGAAGCCTTTCGTTTGGAGGTTGAAGGGTCGTCGAGATATCCTTTGCCCAAAGACTGACCCATGCCATAGAGGGGCAGGTAGTCTAAGGTAAGGATCAGAATAAACCTTTTCGTAGGCAGCCTGAAGATACCTCAGCCTTTTTCCGTAGGCAACTTCCGAGGGTCGAGGTCATATTTGTGTATCGAAGGCAGCATCATTTAGGGTCGTATGACCTTTAATTATCGAGGCAGCATGGCTGAGGTATCCTCAAATTCGAGGGACATAGCTTATTCTGCAAAAATACAAGGCAACAAGGCAACAGAGAGGGTTACCCAAAAGCGTGCGTGTGTGCACCAATCACGTGATTCGATTCAGTTATTTATCTTGTAATTTAGTCATTCTAGGTTCAATTCGAGGTTATCACTCCCTAAATTACTAGCCACGCAGATAATATAAGGCAAGAAACAGTAATACGGGGGAGGGGACAATGAAACCAGTGGATTCCTTAATCAGGGTTTGACACAAGTAATAATAAACAGGAAAATATAAGGTTAGGGTTTAGGGTTACCAATGTTCGTAGCTTTGGCAATTGATAAATCCTGAAAAGGTAAAAATAAACAAAAACAGGGTGAGTGCATTTATCGGTTCAGACATAAACAGGGTTAACCCTAATCAACAAAAGTAAAAATACGAGAAAAGGGTAAAAATACTTAGCTTTGATTGGAAGGTTGATGGGCAAAGGTTTGCCTTGAGTATGAAGCATTGACTCTGATCATAGAAAATAACAGGAAGCAGTATAAGTGTAGGAGGAATTCTATTGACGAGGGCACTAAACCCTAATAAAAAATAAGGCAACTAAATATTTAAATAAAAGAGGTTAAGACTTAGCTTCGTATTTGACGTGGCGCGTAGTCGGAGTGCGCTTGAAGAGTAATCCTGAAAAGGCAAAGCACGAAAAGAAAATATTTCAGTGTATTGGAATGTTCGTCGTAAACCCCTAGTTAGGGCATAAATTGACTAAGTTTAATAGAATAAATAAAATCAATTTAATTAATTATTGGTATTCTACCTAATTAATGAAATCAACAAAATGAATAAATAACTTTTGATTAAATATCCTAAACCTAACTATTGATAAAACATTGGTGATTAGTTAAATAATTAAACAATTAAATTAATTAATTTAATCATTTAAATAAAAAAAATAGTTAATAATCAAATTAATTGATGGGGAAAAAATTGAAAAAAAATGATTTTTATAAGAAAGAAATTCTAATAAAATTTTAATTATAAGAAGTTTTAGAAGAAAATTTATTAAACAAAACAATTTAATGAAAAACAAAATTTATATATAAAAAATAAATAAATAAAAGAAAGGACTCAGCTTGGCTTCAGTGTGGCGCCTCTGAGGCAGCATGATAGAGAGGCATGTCTTGGGAGCGTTGGATCTTGTTCCTGCCGGGATCCAACGATGGAGGACGCGAGTGCACCGTAGGCCCAGGTGAACGTGTGTGTATCGGATTCACAGGCAGTGTGTAGCAAAGGAAATAATCCAAAATAACGCAAGAGGCAGGGATCGAACCCATGCCCTTGCGCCAAGTACCTGAGATCAATATATTAACCACTGGGCCATTCTCTTTCGTTGTTCAACGGATGCTAAGCCTTCAATATAACGCTTCGAATGGGACTTCAGAAGACAGGCGCGCGTGGCCTCATTCTCCTTCTTCGTTTGACATTTTTTCAAACCCAGCCATCAATTTACTGCAACTCGGTTCATGGCTAGTACCTGCACTTATCAAAACCACACAAATATGCCCTATAAATTTAATTCGAGGCCATGGATTGACTAGAATTTGTGCTCTAAGTACAATAGTACTCTTCTTTTTGCCCAATTTTAGTTGTTTCGGAAAAACCCCAAATCGCCGCCGTGAGCCCTAGCCATGAAGGTATCCTCTTCCTGTGCTAAAACATCAATTGAATTGTCCAGAAATCATAGGAACAAGATTACAATCACATATATGCCGTTAGTTTCAACAAAACCTACCTTTATATGTGAAACCGAAAAATTAAGAAAAAAGCTTGACAACAACAATGGTGTATCGTTCATATTGGCATATAAATACACCTAAATCTCCAGAACTAATCACAACATAGTAATGAACACAAATATGCGATGAAAATTCATGGATAATGCATGAATGGTTGAAATCAAGTTTAAGCAAGAGTGCGCAAACCGTGAGCTACGAAGGATGTGTTCTTGATGCTGTAGCCTTGGGAATGAACGAAAATCTTTCTGTGATGACCTGGGAACAGATTGAAACTCCAGAGATCCTTGAATTAGCCTCCACCTTCGAATTCAATCTCCCACGTTCTTGAACTTTCAAGAATTTTTTTCTATAACTTTTTTTTTGCGGCAGAAACCTTATGAAAAAGCCCCCCTCCTCCGTTCTTGACATCCTCCTCTATATATGAGGTTTTGAATTAGGTCATCAATCTTTGGAGAGAATCAAAGTAATTTGGATCAAGAATATTTGCTTTAAAAGAGGGAATATTTGATTGAGAACTTGATATTGTTGTCCCATGAAGTCCACGTGATTGAGCTTTGGTTTTGGAGATTTTGATTTTGGTTAAAAAGAATAGAATCAATCTTTTGGTATTTTATTGTAATTTATTTTGATTTATATTAAATAAAAATCAAAAATAAATAAAATAAAAAGATAACAACATTAGCCATGCACCAATGAAATTACTTGGCCCTCAAGATTCTCTTTGATTGGTTATATTTGATGGGAAATCGAATCTCTGATTAAAACTAATACTTCCTATTTATACGATTTACTTATATTTAAATGAATTAAAATTCAAATAAAAATAAATCTTATATGAAAAATAAAATAATTAGTTTTAATGGTCCATATAAAGCCCATAGACATGTCTCAAATCCATATTTTAGGTCCATTGATCCAAAAAGTCCATTTTGCTCACGTTAACTTTTGTGCATTTCTCTAAAATTGACCAACAAGTCATAGCTCTCTCAATTTTTATTGTATGGAGATAGTGTGGGGTATCATAGACCGTATGGGATGCCTTGGAGCTTTGTGTATTGATTTGAATTTGAAATAGGAGAAAAATGTATGGGCAAATTTTGGGGTATGACACAATCCATATCAAGACGGCGCTATTTCTCATACTCCAGGTACGCCATGTCCAGTCTCATTCTTCGCCACATTGTTTCACGCTCAAGTGATTCAACGGATCTGAGAATTATTTAACAACACAACTTAGTATTAAGTTAAACTCTAATGTTAATTTATAGACTGACATGCAACAATGAAAGATGATGATCTACAATATACCTTTCCTCACGAATTGTAACTGGAGTAAAGGACTATTGGATGTAATTTTTTGCTTTGGGAACCAACACCTCACGATATGGATATTATTTTGCTTATAAACTTACTTACTACTATTTTATACCTATCATTATCTGAAAATATGGATATGTGATATGAGCCTTCAACACATAAGCTTTTCCTTTTCCCTTTGTTAACTACTCTTTTTTCCTTTGGAGTTTCAAAAATCTCAGATGCATGCACCTTTTCCTTCTCAACTTCAGATGCATGCAACTTTTCCTTCTCAACTACGGCTTCGCGTTCGCGGCTGGGTTCACCAGAAACAACTTTTTCCCCTTAAAGTCTTTGACTTCTTGGGTTTTCCCACCATACACCACAACCGGTCCTGCATGTTTTCCTTCAGATTTCGCAAAAACAAGAGACGATCCTCCGTTGATGTCTTCAGCTTGCACACCTTGAACAACTTATGACCCATCTTTTCCTTCGTCTATTTTTTCTTACAATCCATAGCAAGATGGCGCTCTTTCTCATACTCCAGGTACACCATGTCCAGTCTCATTCTTCCCCACGTTGTTTCATGCTCAAGAGATTCAACGGATTTGTGAATTATTAAAAACACAACTTAGTATTAAGTTAAACTCTAATGCTAATTTATAGACTGACATGCAACAATGAAAGATGATGGTTTACAGTATACCTTTCCTCAAGGATTGCATCCGGGGTAAAAGGACTATTGAATTCCATTTTTTGCTCTGGGAACCAACACCTCACGATCTCTAAAAGTTTTTCTGTTATTTGATAAACCTTTATAATTTTATTGTAAATATAATGTTTTACTACATTACCTTTATAGAGATAAACATTCCTTATAAATCTACAAAATTGGTTGGGCCTCTGGCCTATTTCGGATGTTAACCCTCTGGCCCATCTAAATATTATTTTATTTTTTTTGCCTTTCTTTTTCATTTTTTTTCTTCTTTAAAATATAATTCAATTCATTGTAGCCTTTATTTTTTTTCTTGTATTTTTACATTATTCTTGTATGAATATTATATTCTTTTTACATTACATTATTTTTTTTCCCGTGATTGTTAGTTGTATTAACCTAATAAGAACTTTTCTATCCTTTTAACTTTGTTTTTTTGCTAAAAATAATGTACTTTTATTACTAACTTCATTTTTTAATATCTTAATCTAAGCTTATAAAAATACACATACCACCTTTTTGTTTGACTTTGATATGTTTCAACTAATTTGACAGGTTATGTGATTATTATTGTAAAAAGTTCTGCTTTGCAATTTTTTTTCTTACATATGCAAGATCCATGACATACATATTTCGTAACTCAACTATTTGTTTCAAGTACTGTATTTTGTAAAGTTGTAATGGATTCCTGGGACCACTATGTCATGGTTATGTTGTTTACCAACCAACAGTTGTATTTGCTTACACTTTTGTACTGCTTCTATATAATACCCCCAACAAATTTTTTTTCTTATGTAGTTCTATTTCTATCCATTTTGCAATATTTTTTCTGACTAACGTTTTTCTCTTTACTAATAATCAACTTTGGAAACTTGTATTATGTACATCACGTGTGCACACTATTGTCCACTGCATAAACATGTCTTTTGGAATCATATTACAATTTATCATCACAACAAATACTTTTTCTATTAAACCACGTCATGCTTAATATTATATGCACAATACTTACATTTATACTATTGCACACGCGTAATCTATTTTCAACCCCCAAACTATAGTGTTAAAATATGATCATGTGGACTGATAAACTAAGTGAATGTTTCAGATGATAACTTATTTTACCATTACCATGACTTCTTTTACATAATTCAAATATAAATATAAACATTTTTCTATGTAACTTAAGTTTAACATTATATTCAATTTCCTTTAATGTTACACATATCCATACAAAGCACATCTTTAACAAACAAACATAGCATTATTTTTATATATTGATTCAACTACATCACTACATCGTACTGATATTTTACAATTTAAATGGCTTATGCAGGATGATTACAATATTGATGTTTCATAATTCACATCCACAAAAGCATAGTCATATTAACTACTACATTAAAACTTGAGTTATAACAAAATAGGTCCCACAAAAACTACCATTATAACATTCAAAATATTTTCTTTAACACATACCAGCAACACAAACTCCACAGCAACAGCCAAGAGCCTTTGCCTTCTCATCATAATCATAGTAGCTTCAAATTTTATGATGTAAATTTTTGCGCTTAACTAGGGTCACAACAACCCTACGTGATTGAGGGTCACGAAGGCAAAATGCAAGCTTATGACCTTTTCTAAGGCATCTGGTCCTCACGATCACGAAGTGATACCAACCTTGGCCAATGTACCTTTCGACTTACTCTCTTTCTCTAAAATGAAGTCTGCATTCATAACTTTTCTAGGTATCGGAATCCACCAATTGAATATGCGTCTGACCCTTTGGGAAGCAGTATTAGATTATACATACATATTATGCGTTATATCAATACATGTAAATTTTTCTCTACTTACAAAGACATTTTTTGCTGCAGTCTTCCCACAATTTATTTCCTTTTCCCATAGAGAGTACCTGCAACAATTTTTCTTTTCACTAGCACCATCATCTTCATGACAATTGCGTCATAACATCAACAATTATCTATAGCATTATTTTTAACCCAAACCACTATCATTTTTATAATATACCTTTCACTTTCTAAGGATATGTTTTTGTATGAAGATCCAGCAAAGGAAGATCCTTTATCTTTGTTTACATGCATGTTTCCATTTGAATCTTCAAAAATATCTCTTGCTTGTAGATTGCACTTCATGACTACGACTTCATGGTGGAGCGACTTCTTACTTGATACTACACTTTTCCCCTTATTAGGAGTCTTGCATGCAGCTTGCTCGTATCAACAACGCTTGCATGTTTGACAGACTCTTCAACTGATACCATAGTTTTCCCCTTTCTAAGTTTGACTCTTTCGTCTATCCCACCTTCGGCAACAGATGATGGTGGCTATTTTTCTTCCATTTTCTCAGCAAAAATAGCTCTTTCACCAAACCCACGAAGCCCAAAAGAGGATCCTACATGTTTCTCATTAATTTTCTCACGATCAACACCTCTATCTCCTAACCAAACATACCCAACCCAACTGATGATCTTGCATGTTTCTCTTGTGTTATGTCACGAGCACCAAAGGACCTCTCTTGCATTATGTCATGAACACCAACGGATGACCCTCCATTTTCCCCTTCTATTTTCGCATGATCCTCCACAGTTGAAGCATCTTTAGCAATCTCTGCTTTTTTCTTAGCCTCTCTATATTCATGAAGCTCTTTGACATGCTTACGGTAAGCAATGTGAATTTTTCTTCTTCTCAAATCGGTTTCTCGCTCCAGGTCTTCCATAGATCTGCAAAAGCAACATTAACCAACTACAATAAGCTAAATGTGCTAACGATTTAAAATCAAAAATATGCAAGCTACATCTAACTCATATACCAATTTACCTAACGGTTGGAGGAATAAAAAGATTGTTGCTTGCCATGTTTCAGAAGTTGAACGAACAAACTTGTTGTTTGGTTGGAATGTGAAGTTGATGGTTTATTTCATGTCTTTCCTTCCTAATGTCCTTTTGACTAGCAACAGATACAACAATTGTTAATCTTTGTACATTTCATTGGGCCTTTGACACATGATTTTCTGGGCTTTAAGGCCTTTTTTTTATTTTCAATTTTTCTAATTTTTTTCACAGCTCCTTTTTACAATTCATTTATGAATACTTTTTTCATGTTATATTTTTTAATGCTTCTATTATATTGTTTTAAATTACTATTTCTTCTTATTAATATAAGACTATACCATTTTGATCTAATTAACACTTTTATATATTCTTTTTATTTTTTTAATTACCATTTATATTATTCACTTGATTTTAACAATTTTTATCCTTTTTTCTTTAATCTTCTTTTTTTTAACATATTTTCCATTAACAAAATAGTATACTAATATTTTTAAATTTATTTAATAAATTTACAATTTATCTTCAATTTTGATAACTTTTAGGTCTGAATTCAATTCTTAAAAAAATTAATTTTTTTTCAAAATCTTTTAGACTATGTTTGGGAGTTTGGAGGAGAGGGGAGGGGAAAGCTTCCGAAAACGAATTTTTAAAAAAATATAGAAAAATATTTGACATTTTTTGAAAAAATGATTTTGTTTAGATATGATAAAAGAGTCATTATCATTACAAAATTTTTAATTTTCAAAATAGTATAGCAACCTAAAAGATATTTGGATAATTTATGTAAGCCCTCCAAAACCCTCATTCAATACAATTTTTGATTTCCCCCATTTTATGGGGTTTTGGATGTTATGAATAAAATCAAACTCTCCAAAATTCTCCTATCCAAAATCCTTTTCTTATTTTCACCCAATTATTCCTATTTTCCAAAGTCCTCCCCTCCCTTTCCCTTCAAACTCCCAAACATAGCCTAAACTATTTTTTAATCTCTACGTGTTTTTTCCTTTCTTCAAGATATACGTTTTTTCTCTCCAATTAAAAATACAAAGCGTAGAGGATGATTTAGAGATGTCAATAATCTTATATTTTAAACTAATTTAGAACATTCCTTTTCTAAAAACTAACTAGTAACAAACCCGACACGGAGCCTCGCATTTTTCGGGCAGATAGAATAAATATATTAGCTATGTTTGAGAGTTTGGAGGGGAAGGGAGGGAAGGGCTTTGGAAAATAGGAAGAATTGGGTGAAAATAAGAAAAGGATTTTGGGTAGGAGGGTTTTGGAGAGTTTGGTTTTATTCCTAACATCAAAAACCCCATAAAATAGGGAACTCAAAAATTGTATTGAATGAGAGTTTTGGAGGGCTTTAGGTTGTTATAATATTTTGAAAATTGAAAATTTTGTAATGATAATGACTCTTTTATCATTCTAAACAAAATCATTTTTTCAAAAAATGTCAAATATTTTTCTATATTTTTTAAAAAAATCGTTTTCGAAAGCCTTCCCATCTCCTCCCCTCCAAACTCTCAAACATAGCCTTAGAGATCAAATCGAGTCTCATATTCACTCTATATTTTACTCATTGCTAATTAATAAGTAAACCTATATTTTGAGAGATAGGTTAGACATTTCAACTATATTATGATTAATTAATAATTAAACCTATATTATGATTAATTAATTTTGTTAATTTTTTTATGGATTAAATTTTATGTTTTATCATCCATTTTTGTTTTTTCTTTATTAAAAAAGGTAAATTAATATTTAATTAGATCTGATTTATTTCTTTTTTTCTACGACCAAATATTATTATTTTGTATCTTTTCTGTAAATAGAAATTATACTTTAAAAAGAAAACAAATAAAAAAATATCAAAATTAAAAAAACATCTGTATTGTAGTATATTATTGCATTGATTTTACTTTCATTTCTTACTTAAAAAACTTCATCCACCAAACTCACTACAGTCCCTAATGCCGGAGTCTCAAAATACGTCGTCGTCCGAGAGACCCGCATTAGCTTCCAACACTGCTCCACCGCCGGTCTACGGTTATCCATCCCCGGCAAATGGCTTTCCTTACGCCAACATCAATCACCGGAAAAATAGCTGGTGCGGCTGCTGTTGTTGTCTCTGGTGGTTCATCGGCATCATACTCACTCTGGCCGTGCTCCTCGTGATTGCCGTTGTTTCTTTTTGCTTGATTACCCGGCCGGAATTGCCCTATTTTGCACTCGATAGTATCGCTGTGAACGGAATGGACCTCACGTCAACATCTGTTATTTCTCCGGCGGCTGATGTCTTCATTAGGGCTGATAACGGTAATAACAAGATTGGAATTTACTATGAAAAGGATAGCATTGTTGAGATTTTTTACAGAGATGTTAGGCTCTGTAACGGCGTTTTACAGGCGTTTTATCAGCCGACGAATAACGTCACGGTGCTTCAGACTGTGTTGAAGGGTAAGGGCATCAAACTTGCCGAAACGGATAGGAAGGCGTTGGTGAAAGCTGTTGGGAAATGGAGCGTGCCGTTAACGTTGAAGATGAGGGTACCGGTGAAAATCAAAGTAGGGCTTGTTAAGACATGGAAGATTGGAGATTTTGTGTTTGACTGTGATGTGACGGTTGATCAGTTAACTGCGGAGGCGAAGATTGTTGATAATGATTGTAGTTATGGATTGCATCATTGATGATGAAAATTATTGTTTGGATTTAAGGGGAAAGTGAAACCCTAACTTGTTAATGGCTTACAAACATTGTTTTTTTTTAAATCAATCGAATTATAATGAGAATTATTTTTCTTTCAAAATAACCAACTTACGCTATAAATTCTTTTTTTTTTAAAACAGCAAATAGAGAGAAAAAAACCTCACATACGAATAGAGAATCGAGATAGACACAAGAAAGATGTAGCCATAAGAAGTATCAAACTAATTACTCCAAATAACAAAGATAACATAAAGAATCCAACAAATACAAAAGGTTTTTGAAAATTTCTTTACCAACCTCCCAACCTTCTAGTTCACCTCTGGTGAAAAACCCAAACTACCCCTAACTTCGGAAATGAACTTCCGAAATGCAAGAAAAAGGTGTTTTCGGAGATGCATCTCCGAAAGCGCCTTTTTTTAAAAAAAATTTGACTTATTTCGGAAGTTCATTTCCGAAAACAGCATTTCGGAAGTTCATTTCCGAAATACTGCGCGTTTTGCAGATTAAGCAAAACGGCCCCCTCCCCCAAATCATTTACCCTAATCTTCTTCAAACTCAACCCCAAAGAGATTTTTGTGCAAACCAGTTCCAAGCTACCTCAAAGGCTCCATCTAGTTGCTCTATTACATTCTAAAGCCCTTCAATCTATTCAATAGGTAAGCATTTTGATTTTAAGATCTATGATTAAAATGTATATTAGGGTGTTTAGAAATAGCAAAAAATGTATTAGGTTAGGTTTATACTGATTTTTAGGATGTTTAGAATGTGTATACATAGGTTTGAATTTTGATTTTGGGGTCTGCCATTGAAGGTTGCAGAAAAGCTCTGCGCAGGGGTGTTTCGGAAGTTCATTTCCGAAAACACCTCCATTCCAGTTTCGGAAATGAACTTCCGAACTGTATCAGAAGTGCAATTTTTTTTTGTTTTTTCATTTGTCTCGCATATTAATCGATTTCAATTTCGATTGTTTACAGGAACATGACAGGCAACCAGCCAGCACGCATCAGACAGGGCAGGGAGTCCCAGACTGCGTCGGCTAGACGCGAGCGGGCGGCGGCGCAGCTGGCGTCGACACGCGGGCGGGGCCGGGGACGCCGTGTGCGCGTTACACAGGACTTGGTGGAGAGTTCATCTCCTTCAGGCTATAGGAGTAGGCTGGCTCGGGTATCTTCTTCCCGCCAGCGAGAGGAGGAGGATGATGAGGAGGAGGAGGAAGAGGAGGTCATACCGGATGTTGACCCTCCAGTCGGGGAGGAGGAGGAGCAGGAGGAGCAGGAGGTGGATAGCTATCCGGGAGGGCCTTTTGACACTTCCCTGCTGATTCACTACCAGGATCACGTCGCTCGGCGGATCTGGGAGGGAGAGGTAGTTTTTTTAACTTAGCCGTTTATTTGTCACCATTTTTTATAATTTTACCGTTTATTTCTCGCTTATTTGTTTTTTTTGTAACAGGAGAGATAGCCATTGAAAATGGTGAACCACTCCAGGAAGATTTTCGGTTTGTTTAAACCAACAGCTCAGTGGTTTAACGACCATGTGCGAGGTTCAGGGCTTAGCGGGCTCTGCATGACCGGGTACACCACCATCAGCACCGGCATGCAGGGGGCATTTGTGGAGCGCTGGCACAAGGAGACGTCATCTTTCCACCTGCCGGTTGGGGAGATGACGATCACCTTGCATGACGTCCAGTGTCTTCTCCACCTGCCTATTAGGGGGCCGCTGTTGACCCACTCCAAGATCCAGAGGGTGGAGGCCATTGAGTGGATGACGCTCTATCTGGGCATGGAGGAGGAGGTTGCTCACTTTGAGTGCGCCACGACTTGTGGGCCTCATGTCCGGTTCACTACACTGAAGATCTATTTTGAGTTCCACCTGGACGCGGCTGCCGAGGCTGAGGGTGAGGGTGACGAGCTGTTCACAGAGTATCACCGCGGCTGCGCTCTCCGGTGCTGGTACATGCATGTGGTAGGCGCTGCATGCTTTGTGGACAAGAGCGCCAGGTACGTCGACGTGACCTACCTCCGCTATTTCATGGACCTGGATACCGTTCACCAGTGGAACTGGGGGGCAGCTACTCTGGCATATCTCTACCAGAAGCTGAATGAGGCCTCCAACTGGAGGACGAGGCAGCTGGTCGGATCCTGCACTCTGCTTACGGTACGTTTGATTTTAACACATTCTCGTATTTATTTATTTATTTATGTTTCGTATTTAATTTTAATACATTATCTTGTTTCTGTTTCAGAGCTGGATCATCTCCTACTTCTCCCGCATCCACGGCTTCCACATCGATCCTGAGTATGTGGACCCCATGCCCAGGGCCGCCAGATACGTTCTCCAGAGGGGGAACGATGCGGTGGGCCCATACCGCCTGTACCTGGACCGCACGATGCACGACGACGTCACCTGGAGGCCGTTCGCCGACTACGCTCAGGTTGTCCCCTTCGACGGGGTTGCTCTATATTCAGGCTGGTTGGCATGCGGGACCGGCATCATGGTTCGGTATCTCCCGGAGCGGTGCATGCGTCAGTTCGGATTCGTGGAGATCATACCCAGGTCACCCTTCGAGGCTGCTCCTGACACAGTGACCAGAGTGCAGCTCACTGCCATATGGGAGCATTGGGAGGATCATGTGGTACCGGAGGAGTACCGTCGCATGCGGGTCACCCAGGACTACACTACGCCAAATTTGGTTTTTAGCAGCACACCTACGAAAGCGCTTTTAGACAAAAGCGCTGCTATATGTTTCGCTAAAAACAAAACTAAAGATCAACAGAAAAAAGCGCTGCTATAGAGGGGTCCTACGAAAGCGCTTTTAGAAAAGCGCTGCTATAGGTGAGATATGAAAGCGCTTTTAGAAGCGCTGGTATAGGGGTAGGATACGAAGGCGCTTTTTTTTCAAAAGCGCTCTCGTAGCTTATTTAAAATAAAAATTTAAAAACAAAATCATAAGCTATATAAAATACTAATATTGTTTTCTTTTTCAATTATTTTTCTCTTCTAAGCTAAAAAAAACAATCCTCTCCTGTCAAACCAAGTTCTCCATCTTGTATCTCTTCTCACGTCCAAACCCTAAATTTCAAATAGCTTTTTTATCGTCTCTGTCTCTTTCTCCTTTCTCCGATCCAAATCACGGCGACAATCCCTTCTTCTCATCAAAGATTAGAGTTAATCGAAGGGTGGATCCTCTCCTTTCTGCGATCCAAATTACGGCGGAAATCCCTCCGTCTTCTCACGAGCAAACGACGGCGGTGAAACCCACACATCTATGACGAGCTTCTCCGACGTCTGTCTCCGATCAACTCGTAGCTAAACGGCACCTCCTCAACTTCGGTTTCGAACGACGTCACTTCATTTTTCGTCTCTGAGTTTTGTTTTGCATGTTGATGATGGTGACGGTGATGAACGGACTTGTTGTGACGATGACGAACATTTGTTTTTGGTTTGTTCGCGGATCAGAGCTTGTTGTTGAGTCCAGTTGAATCAGTTGCGTTGAGGCGTCGTATGAGGATGATGGTGTTACATTCTTGGAATCGTTTCTGAATCTTCAACAGGGTGAGACCTTTTCAAACTCGTTTTGATATTCCTTCTTTAAATCTCTCTTCCTCTCTCAATTTTTTCTCTTATATTATGTCATGTTTTGATTGTTTGTTTTTTCTATTGCTATCTCTATTTATTTTAAATCTTAAATGATGATTCCTTGTTTTTAATTATATTGATTGTTGCTGCTACAGAAGATGAAAATAAATCTGAATCTGGTGTGTTATGTGGTTAAAGAAATTAGGAATGCTGCTTCGCAGACATGCACATAGAAGATGCCGCGAGACTACTCATGAACCATCAAGTACAAGTTAGAAGCAGTTCTTTCTCCAACTCATTTGAAGGTTAGTTTCTTATATTACTTTATGAATTTCTTTTCTTCTTGTGGGATCACCATTCATCCACTGTGACGTATTTTTAATCAGGAAATGGAATTTGCTAATTCACTAAGGCAGAGCAAATTCAACATAATGGAAGGCATGGAAGTCAATAGCTACAGGTTCTCAGTTTCATGGGCAAGAGTTCTACCAAGTATGCTTCTTAATTTGATAATTCTCAATTTAGAGATTACCAGCTGCTTGAACTCAATTATTCTCTTTATCTTTATTTGATAATTATCAATTTGGGGTTTGAAATCATGATAATCGTTGTATTTACTTGATGTTGATTCCCGGTCTTAGAAATGAGCTTCCGATTAAGTTTGAATTAGTGGTTTTGTTAATAGGTAAAATTAGGCTTTATGAGACTCGATCGGTAATATACCCCTCCCTATCTTCCTTTTTTATTTGTTTATGAATTTTAGTTCTATTTGTTATAGGAAGGTCTCTCTGATTTTTCATGTGATTAACTTGTTTTGTGTTGTAGATAGATATGTGTGAAAGATTTAATCTCTTCACTTGGGCCAAATTGTTGTCAATCTAGCAATGGAAGATAAAGTTCGCCAAAGAGGATCATATTATGCTTCTGAAGACACAAACTCATTCGCTACACGTTCACATGATTCGATTTCACTACAGATAGGAAGTCAAGAGTTGGTTTCCACATGTAAAAGTAGTTGCAGAGTGTTTGGTTTTTCATTAACCGAGGGTGCTCCCGTTGCAAATAAATCGGTGGAACCATCTGCAGTCACTTTCCAGATAAATCCCGGATCTTCCTCTTTCACCAAAGTAAGCAATCATCATCTTGTGCGAAACATGGTAATCGATAGAGTATTCTAGTACACTTTAAAAAAAATGAATCTGCGAATTTTCAAACTGGAATAGTTGATAGATGAGATTAGACATCTTTGATAACTTAGTATTATTGTCTGCAGGGTGTGCTGCAATGTTGACTTGAAAATTGTGATGTATGCTAACAGTGATGCTAGCTTGAGGTAGCATAAGAGAATGTTTGTTGCTGTTATTGTACTTGTCTTTGTTGTAATAGGTTAGGATGTTGAGAACCAAAAGATGTTGTTAACTAATTGCTGAGTTTAGATGTTGATCTTAAATTGGTTATGGCTACATTGAATCTTATGTATTAATCATTTGAGAACTGTTTCTGGTAATGGATGGAACAAAGTAAGTTAGGTTGCAGAACATGTCCTTTAATTTATGTGACCATGTGGTTTGGTTAAGTGTGTTGCAAACTTTGCTCCTAAGCCTAAGTGTGTTGCAACGTTCATCAATGATCCATCTTAGTTGACAAAGTAGAAATAATTACATAGCTTTGTTGCCTCATGTTCTGTTTAACTTCTGAATGTACTCCTTTCATACTTTATGGAATTATTGGTATGTATGTACAGTGTCTTGTTCAGTTGCATGTTGATAAATTATCAATCATTATCTTAAAATGTTTAGTTTTGTTTTAACATTTTGTTGACATTGCCTTTGAGTTTATCATTTCCGAATCAATGTTTTGCATGTTTCCAAGTCTAGGTACATGGCTGTCCGGATTTTAGTAGCATGATAAAACCTCATTTCGATTCTTGTTTTGTTCATTCTTTGAATTTGGTTTTCTAGTTTTATGCAGGGGGAAGTTCATGATTGGTGTAGCAGGGCATTGGTTGAATTAAGATATGGCTAAGCTTGAAGTGAGGATATGCAAGATGGAATTGAGGATATGGCTAAGTTCATGATTTGTATTGTATTTTGTGTTTTGAGAATTTGATTGTAAACTTTGCTTCTAGAGCACTTATAAAATTAGTGATGTTTTATTTGTATTTTGATAATAAATATATGCAATACTAATTCATAAAATGTTTCATATTAAATGTATTTTTTTTAAAATTTTATTTGTTTAATATAATAAATGTATTTCTCAAAATATTAGTGAGAATTTGAGATATGTCAAAATATTAAAAAAAAACGCAACCTACGAAAGCGCTTTTGGAAAAAGCGCTGCTATAGGGGAGGCTACGAGAGCGCTTTTTCTGGAAAAAGCGCTCTTATAGGGGGTCTACAAGAGCGCTTTTTTGGAAAAAGCGCTCTTATAGGGGGGTCTACCAGAGCGCTTTCAGAAGCGCTTTTGTTACCTACGCCAGCGCTGGCTTTCACAGCGCTTTTAAGCGCTTTTAAAGCCCAAAATAAGCGCTTTCGTAGGCCTTCCGTGTTGTAGTGCTAGCACAGTGTGGAGGGGTACGTCACATGGTTCTACCGGGTAACCCATCCTCTCTTGAGACCCGACGTTCCCGGCGCTCCTAGGCCAGCACACGAGGAGATCCTGGAGAACCAGCAGGCCGAGGATGATCACGCCATTGATCTCATGCCGATCTGTCAGCGGATATCGATGATTGGGCGGGACGCGTTGGATCGAGGTATCATGGAGCGGGGCGGTCCAGAGGCAGTCGCGGTGATGGAGATGATCGTCCTTGATGCGGACCGTGCGGCGACATACAGGCGGCAGAGGAGGGCCCAGGGTGAGAGGGTTAGGCACACCCAGTAGTGGTCGGGTTTATTTATTTTTTGTTTTCCGGATTGTATCTTTAGCACACTATTTTTATTTGTTTCGGTTTGTATATATTATTTTCATCGGATTAGTATTTTTTTTTTGTTTATTTATCATATTAGTGTTTTCAGTCTATCTATTGTTTATTTTATTTGCCGGTAACGTTTAATTAAAATGCGGTTGCGTTTAAGAAAAAACATTAAAAAAAACACAGTTTCTGCATAATTCGGAAATGAACTTCCGAATTCACCCCCCATGAGGTGTTTTCGGATGTTCATCTCCGAACGCACCCCCCATGAGGTGTTTTCGGATGTTCATCTCCGAACGCACCCCCCATGAGGTGTTTTCGGAGATGAACTTCCGAATCAAGGAAATTTTTTTAAAAAAAAAAAAAGCGCTTCGAAAGTTCATTTCCGAAGCAGGGGTAGTTTGGGAATTTCGCTGGGGGTGACCCCCATAGGGAGGTGGGTAAAGAAATTTTCAAGGTTTTTTTGAGTCTCCGACAAAAAAACGAAATACTTGAAAAAAAATTTTAAAAAATTAGATCTTAGCCAAAAGAGACCACCATCAAGAGATGAAAATCATTCAAATAAACCATAAAAAACACTCTACCGCAAGGTCGAAGCCACTCAACCAGTTATAGACTCGGGCACAAAATATAATTCCAGAGGCAGTAGGAAATGCACAAG
The DNA here is from genome assembly GCF_029867415.1 of Vicia villosa. NCBI lineage: Eukaryota > Viridiplantae > Streptophyta > Magnoliopsida > Fabales > Fabaceae > Vicia > Vicia villosa. The sequence continues at coordinate 111,726,753 of NC_081186.1, read as the reverse complement.
AGTTTGTCGAGACCTACTAAGATACCATTTTTAAATCTAGAAGATACTCTTATATGTTAGAGAGAGAAAAATTGTAATTAACTTTCTTTCTCAAACTCAAATTGTGAAATCGGTTACAAATGAAATTCACTTTAGTTTATATACTAACACCCAAATAAAATAAAATTTAAATGCAAAACTGATAACACAAAAATATATCGCATATTCGGTTCGATTAACATAAATTATGTCTTTATTTTATTTTAATTATATTGTTTTATTTTAGTATTATGTCTGGTATTTTGTTTAATGTGTTTCAGGTATTTGAGTTCTAAAAAGAAGAAGAAAACAAAGATCTTATTATTGTTTAAGCAAAAATTTGGTGGAGAATTAAAAAGGCCCAGCCGATGAAGCAAGATGGCCGCCCCTCATGCCAAAGCCCACGTCACAATTGGAAGCTAAAATTCCACTTTTAATTTACAAGGTGGGGCGGCCACCCCTGACCCCCGCCCCTAAAGCCCACATCATAAATATTATTTTAACACAAAGTGGGGGTGTGGGGCGCCCACCCCTTAAGCTTATGGCCCTCGTCACAAGTTGTTTTTACTTGTTCAAAATTCTTTCATGTTTATGTGCAAAACGGTGCTTTTCAATTTCCTCTTTTCTCCGAAGATTTCTCAGGAACCGATTCTTCAGGCGACATTCTCCTATCCTAAATTCTCTCGAGGGAGTTACAAACTCTGGTTATAAAAAAGAAGCAGAAAATTCATTAAGGGGTTCGGATGTTTACACCCAGTTTTGGCAATACCGTCGTTCAGAGCAATTCCTTCTAGTTTTCCTCAAGCATTTCAAACCCATAATCCAACCTTGCAATAGATTTCTACACTGGAAATCTATAGCCCATTTAGTTTTATTTCAGACTTCCAAATTTTGATTTAGGTTTTTACTGTTATTTAATTTTTCTACAATTGTTTTTGTACTCTAAGGAGAAGCAAGATCCTACCAGCCTGTGGAGGACTGCCGATTGATACTCGAAGTGCCGTTTTAAGTCTTGTTCAATTTTATTTTCAGATTCAAATTGTATATGTTTTTACTGTTTTATTTTGTAATTGAAATTATGTTTGGATTTATGTTTGTTTACTGTTGCTCCGGTTCTGTATCAAACACTATGTCTAGCTAAACATAATAACTCTGGTATGTAAGTCATAAACCGAAGGGATTCGGTAACGAATTGGCACTGATATTTTATAAAATAATTCTTTTTTTTGTTCAATTTCCATTATTAATATTAAAAATTATTTTGTTACGAGAGTAAAAAGACAAAATAGAAGTTAAATTTAATAAGAACGAGAGTTTAAGATTTTAACCGGACAGTGGGAATAAGACATTAACTTTAAATACAGCGAGAGCGCTTTAAAGTTAACTGAACTCTATTTGTTTTCAAAAATTATTTTTGGGTTTTAAATGAGACAGCGAGAGTAATCATCTAGGTCTAATTATATAATCGGAATCAATAAATACGAGAGTGTGAGACAAAGAATTTTAAATCAATAGTTTTCACTGAAACATGTTTGTAATATTTAAAGTAGTGCCAGTAAGTTACTAAACCCGTGAATTCAGACAATTACATACCGGTGTTCATCTCTAATTAATTCAGAACCTTACTGTAATACGGTGGGAGAACTGACTTTTAGAAATGTTACAGATAGCAAGAGTCGCCACCAACTTTTATTTTATCCAATTTAGAAAGGCTAAAAGAACAGAAAAATACCTTTTAAAGGACTTTGAGTTCGGAGGTAGGTTATACAAAGGGAATTAAGGTGTAAGCACTCTTTGCATCCATGTTTGAAGTGTAGTGTGTGAATAGGAAAAGGATTTGAGTAAGGACTTTAGCTTGTAAAATAAACGTAGCCTTTTGAATTGATTTGAAATAGGGGTGTGAAAAGTAATTTGAGTTTGATTTGAATATGAGCAAGCAATTAGGAGCCACCTACCCTAAGAGTGTCTTTCTTGTTCTTTTAGTCTTTTAGTCTTTTTGTTTGAAAGGGTCATCGAGGATTATCGTTCACCATAAGACTATCCCTACCATAAAGAGGGCAGGTAGTCTTTAGGAAAGGATATAACAGTCATTTTAGGCAACCAATAAGGATACCTTAGCATTCGAAGGGACAATCATCATTTAATTGAAGGTAACCTCGAGGGACAAGATCATATATATTTGTAGGCAACATCGAAGGGACTTATGATTTTTGATGATAATGAACTGAGGGCAACATTTGCTAAGGCATCCTCGTATCCGAGGGACTTGACTATTTTTAAATTGTAAGGCAGCATAAGAAAGGTTACCATAAAGGTGTGTGTGTGTGTGTGTCACAATCAGGTGATTCAATTCAGATATATTTATCTTGTAAAATTAGTGATCTAAATTAATTAACAATCTTATCACTCCTTATTATTACTAACTACGCAGTATAATAAAGGCAGAAATATAAATGTCCTACGCTATTACAAGGCTTCGTGAGGGGGATTACATAGCCAAAAACTCGGAAGAAAGAATAAGGCAGAAAAAGTAAAGGCATAAAAACACAAAACTTAATTTTATTTGTTAAAATAAATTTTGTTAAAAAAAGGTTAATTTTTGAAAAGAATTAAAAAGAGTTTTTAATAAAAAAAAGTAAAATAAAAGAAAAGGGTTGGAATTAATTAAAAGGAGTAAATAACAAAATTTAAAAAATAAAATAAAAAAAATTGGCGCTGTGATCCAGTGTGGCTGGCTCTGTGAGGACCATGGTGAGCCTGCAAATCCACGCGCGTTGGATGAACGGAGAGAGAGATCAAACGGCTGGACGGACGAAGGAGCACGGTACGTACAGGGCTGAAGCGCACCAGATCCAAGGAAATCTTTAAAGCAAAGTGCGCGCTTCCTGGTTTGAAATGGGCCAATCATGTGTTGCCACGAACTCACCCCCAACCTCCAGTCGTCGTCTTAGGTCGCTCCACCTTTACCTACGACCAAGTTCCATCGTGAAAACCCCTGCATTCAATAAAATCTCATACACGCAATAAAAATTAAGGGTAAAGCCATGGATCGATTCGTCTCATCCATGTGAGTCCATTGGTACCTATTTCAAGCCCTAATTGTGGCTAAATTAGAAAACCCTAATCTTGGAGCTTTGAAGCTCGTTAATGGTGAAACACGATATAGGCACTTAAACTCTAATCAAACGACCCAGAAACGTTGTATGTATCAACATGAATGCAAATATATAGCCAAATCACATTGATAATGCATAAATAATTGGAATCGAGTGTGAGAAAGTAAGCACAAACCGTGACCTACCAGAGACGATTCTTAATGCTTCAAAGCCTGATAGGTATTGAGAAATGTTCAGGGAGGCTCCAAGAACAAGTCTGAATCTCCAAAAGCCTCCGAATTAATCCCAAACACTAAGAACGAATCTGACCTTTTTTTCTTGAAATTTTGTGAATTCGGTTAGGGCTTATGAGGCTGCAATCCTTGTTTTTTTGCATTTGAATAGCTTATGCTTATGTATAGGAACGAATTAGGTGATCAAACTTGAATCAAATCTTGATTATTTGTGAGATTGATATTTGATTTGATCTTGAATTTGAACTTTCTAAATTGGTCAAAAATTATACCATCTCTTTCCAATCTTGTATCCAACGAATTTTGAATCAAATATGGAGTAATTTGATGATTGGATTTGATTCATATAATATCTCTAATCAAATATTTGATTTTCCTTTGATTTTCATAAATTATATCATTTTTAAATGAATGAAAAATTCATATAAAATCAAATTAATCTCAATAATTCGTGGCCACTTAATTGGATGTCTTGGATAACTTGAGGATCAAGATTGGATCTTAAAAACATGGTCCCATTTGCAAGAAAATCCATTTTGAACCTTATTTGCTTCACATTTTCCATCCAAAATTAGCCAACTTTGACAGAGCATATCTCCCTCAATTTTTAAGATATGGAAGAGTTCTATGACTTTTTGGAAAGCTCAAGATGTCCTCTACAAGCCACTTTGGAACCTTTTTTCCATTTGGAGATTTTATATTGATGATATGGGCTTTGACAAAAAACTGCTTTTGGTTGACTTTCAAAAAGGACCTGTAATATTTTGGCTCATATCTTCCAAATGAAGCATTTTTGCCCTTGGCATTAGAGGGACAAAGTTTTAGAGAATTAAATTTCCTTCAAAATAGGCTTTGGTTGGGAAATTTATGATGTTCCATGTGAAAGTTATGGCTGGTCAAAGTTCAGTTGACTTTTAGGTCAAAAACCCTAATTTAGAAACTTTGAGTTTTGTTTATTTCTAAACTTTCCTTGATGAATCATGATCAACCCTTGATCAAATGATGAATGTTACTTCAAAATAAGGATGTTGACCAAAAATCAGGAATTTTGACTGTATTTTGACCACAGTTGACTTTTAGGTCAAACTAGTTGACTTTTTGAGCTTTTGACTGAGCAATCTTGGGAACTGAGGCTTGAAACTTGTCATGGGGTTAATTCGAATCATAAGAGGTCATATGAATCCTACTTGAGACCTTGATTCACTCATCTTCCTTAAGAGATCCAAAACCCTAATTTGAAGGCCTTTGATTAAGAGAGTGTGCACTTAATCCAACCTTGAGCCTTTGATACTTGAATAAGCTTAACAGTAAAAATATGATGGGGAAATTTTGGGGTATGACACTTACTTAATCCTTTTTCCCTATAATCATCAACCAAATATTATTAGCCCTAGATTTACATTGTAACACTAGATAACGATAAGTTTGATTTTTGGTCCCTTTGGTTCGATAATCTTTAAAACTACGCGATACGACTGTGCACTTGCAGTCACGAATCTATAGACATATTAAGTCCCGACCAAAAACCAAATTAAACTTAAATGCAAATGGAAGTTAAATGCAAAAGTTGAATTTGAATAACATCTAACACCATTCCTTAATTCGTATTCAGCCGATTAAAACTAACAACACCAATTACATCCCTCAAATTGATGAAGTGTTCAATTTTTATTGTCTTGGTCAGCACATCTGTAAGTTGCTTCTGAGTACTACAGTGAACAACTTCAAGCACTCCATTATGAACTTGATTTCGCAGAAAATGATACTTAGTATTTATATACTTGCTTCTCCCATGCAACATTGGGCTCTTGACAAGGTTTATTACTAACTAGTTATCAATCATCAGCTTGACTGGTTTGCTCACATTGAACTTCATTTTTTGCAGCAAATTCATTAGTCAAACAGCTTGACAAGCTAACAAAGCTACATCAATGTATTCAGTTTCACAAGTTGTCAGTGCAACCATTGATTGTTTCTTGAAACACCGAGATATGGGAGCACCTAAATACATAAACATGGAACTTGCAATGCTTCTTTTGTTAACTTTGTCTCCACACCAGCCAGAGTCTGAATAGAAAATGAGCTCAGCGACATTTGACATTCTAGATGGAAACTTAATTACATGCTTTAGAGTTTCCTTTACATACTTGAGGATTTTGACTGCAGCTTGGTAATGTGATCACTTTGGTTTACTCATAAACCTACCCATCATTCCAATTACATAACATATGTCAGGTATGGTATTCCATAACATACTTCAAATGATGCATAATTTTCCCTTTTCAGAGCGTAGAATCTCCATCCCTATTAAATATACAATATTTTCAAGGTTAGTCATCTCAGCAGTACAATTTCCTGTTAGCAATATGTCATCTACATAAAGACACACACGAATCACATTATCATAAAAGGTGTGCTGCACATACAAACCATACTCCATTTCACATTTTCTGAATTCATGATGCTTGAAAAATGAATAAAGTTCAAGATTCCAAGCTCTTTGGGCTTGCTTAAGTGCATATAAAGCTTTATGCTGCTTGTACACCATCCATTTTTTGTTCTCTATCACAAATCCAAGAGTTTGTAACACCTAAACTTCTTACAATGTATCACTCTAAAATGTTGATTTCATATCTATATGTATCATATGCCAATTTCTATTTGCAGCTATAGCAATCACCAGTCTGATTGTTTCATGTCTAACTACATGTGCAAATACTTCAAAGTAGTCTAAACCAGATTTTTATAGAAATCCTCTAGCTACTAACCTTATTTTATGCTTGGCAATTGACCCGTTTGGCTTCAACTTTATCCTGAAAATATATCTCACGCTGATGACTTTCTTGTTCTTTTGTAAAATAGTCATTTCCCATGTCTTTGTTTCGATCAATGACCTCAATTACTTCCTTCATGGCTTTCAATCATACTTTCTTCTTGAGATCCTCATCAATGTTGACTGGTTTAACATCCACCATTATGGCACACTGTATAACTTTTCCTTCAGAATTAATCTAAGTGTCTTGCAACAACTCAAAATTTGCAAATCTTTTGGTATTTGTCTGATTCTTTGTGGTCTCTTCTAGAACTGCACAAGTTCACCTTCAGAGCTAGGTACACCTTCAGAAGTTCCACATTTAGAGGTTGGACCACCTTCAGAGGCTGAATGACCATCAGAGGCTAGATTACCATCAAAGGCTGGATTACCATTAGAGTCTGAGTCACCTTCAAAGTTAGAATCACCTTCAGGCTCAGAATCTCCATTAGAGTCAAAGACTCCTTTATAGGCCGAATCTCCTTCAGAGGCAAATTCTCTTTCATAGGCATCTTCAGAAACACCTTAAGCTCTAGAAGCAGGATCAGACTTGTTCCAATCCCATGTTTCTATTTCTGTCAATTTCACATCTCTGTTGATAGCAACTCTATTAGTGAATGGGTAATAGAATTTATAGGCACATGTATAGTGGTAACCTACAAGCAACATGACATTGCTTCTGTCATCCAATTTCCTTCTAATAGCATCTGGAAAACATTTGTAACAAATAGAATGAAACACCTTCAGATGGATCACACTTTGCTTTCTTCTAGTCCATTTCTCCAAAGGAAATACTTTATTTAGCTTCTTAGTTGGACACCTATTGAGCACATAAGTTGCAGTAGCAATAGCTTCTCCCCATAATGTGTGAGGCAAATTCTTTTCTTTCAACATGCTTCTGGTCATGTCAAGCAATGTTCTATTTCTTATTTCAGTAAGACCGTTATGTTGTAGTGTGTATGGAGCATTCACCTAATGCTCGATACTATTCTCCTCACAAGACTTATTTAACTCTCCAGAGTTGAACTCACCTCCACCATCAATTATGAGGATTTTCAACATTTTTCCACTTTGATTTTTGGCCTTCACTTTAAACTTATTGAACTCAACAAGCACCTCATGTTTGAACTTTATCAGTGCTACCCATGTCATTTTTAGTAAATTCATCCACAAATGACACAAAGTACTTGTTCCCTCCTAGTGAAGGTACTTTAAATGGACCACATACATTAGAATGCACCATACCGAGAGCATGAGTTGCTCATGGAGGCAATTCTGATGAGAAAAGAAACCTTGGTTGCTTGCCTTTCATGCATACATCAAATCATTTCTCTGGTGCCACAATCTTTAGAATTCTAGGTATCTGATTATTTGAATTTAGATACCCTAAGATTTTAAAGTTCAGATATCTCAATCTCTTCTGCCACATATCACTCTCCTTTATAACATTTGTTGCACTAAGGTATTGTGTGTCTACTTCTTCAACATTCACTTTGAATTTTCTATTTCTTCCTAGTTCAGACTGCATAATTAGCTTCTGATTACAGTCGTACAACTTCAAGAGATTTTCCTTCATGGTTATTAAAAAACATTTTACAATTAGCTGATCTACACTCATCAAATTGCTCTTCATGCCAGTAACATACCATACATCCTTGATCAGAGCAGCTTTGCCATTCTAGAACTTCACTCTGACATTTTTCATTCCTTCAGCATTCAAATACTTATCATCAACACATTTGATCTTGGCATTTCTACCAGAGTCAAAATCAACAAGCCATTGCTTGTTTCCAATTAGATGATTTGAGCAATTAGTGTCCATATACCACAAGTCTACCATGTTTTCACCTTCATTCTTGGATGTCACCAATAGCACAAGTCCATCCTCTGAATCTACTCTGGCTATATTTACTTGTTCACACTTGTTTTCTTTATTTTACCAGCAATCAGAAGCAATGTGGCCAAATATGTTACAGTTGTAGCACTGAAAATTTCTCTTATAAAACTTTTCTTTTCCCTTTTTGAATATTATTTTGTTTCTTCTCTTTTGAAGAAGAAGCTTCTGACTTCTGAACATTATTTTTCTTCTAGCAATGTGTACTTCTTATTCTTTTAAACAAAAGAAGCCTTCAGATCCTGTTCAGATTCCCTTTTGGAGTTTCTTTCAGTCAAATGCAACTCTTGTGCCTCTAAACTCTTATGAAGTTTTTCAATTCCCATGGTGCTAGTGTCTTTAAGATGTTCTATGAATACAACTATGTAATCAAACTGAGGAGTAACGGATCTGAGTACCTTTTCAATGATTAATTGTTTCGAGATATTTTCTCCACAAGCCTTCATCTTATTCGTCATTTGAGGCACTTTGGAGATGTAATGCAGTACCTTCTCGTTGTTCTTCGAGCTGAAATTCTTCAATAAATTGTTCACTATAATAATAACAATATATTATATAATTTTTTTAAGCGAATAAAATATAAAATTCAATAATCTTTTTATTTTTGTATAGCATAAATATCTTAATAAACAATATATATGAATTTAAAATATATATAAAAAATTATCTTAATAGTTTTTAAAAATATCAGTTTTTTGTACAACAACTTAACAAATTTGTAATTAAAAATATTTTTTAGAATGGTTTAATTATCTCAAAAATTGGAATAAATATAACTAAAAAATTATTAAAATTAATTTGATCATACTTCCAAAATATTTTATTTAAAACTAAATTATTGTTAAATTTTCTTTATTTTCAAAATTGTTTATTATTATTATTATCGTCAAAATATTTCTGATGGGTATTTTGATAGAATTTTTTAAAAAGAACAATTGAATAAATATTTTGTAAAAACAAAACAAAATTTCAATATTATACATATCATGATTAAATAGATTTTTTTTCTTAATATGTATTAGAATAATTAAAAACAACATAAATTTATAATTTTTAAATTAATGAATTTATGATTTAAACTAAAACTCCAAGTATATAATAATAATAATAATAATAATAATAATAATAATAATAATAATAATAATAATAATAATAATAATAATAATAATAATAATAATAATAATAATAATAATAAGGATTAAATACCTTTTACCCCCTGCCAAATGAGCGTGTTTTGGTTTTGTCCCCTAAAAATATTTTTTTATTGCGCAGACCTTGCCATATAAAGATTCCAGCACTTTGCACCCTGATCCATGTTTTTACCTAAGATCACAAGTTACCATCCTACTTGTCTGTTACATTGTTAATGAATGTTTAAAATTTGTCACGTTGCTCTGATTATAAAAGGCATGGAACTAAAGTAGGAATTTAAATTTCTCAATTCACCCCCTAGAAAAGCTAGGGTTTATTTGCAGACAAAATAGAAACTTGTATTTGTGTTGTTTTTTGATAGAAAAATATCAAGCACAACCAACTCAAACTGCTACAAGTCAAACTGATAGAGATGTTACAACTCAAACTGATGGAAATCCAACTGATGCCACTCAAACTGCTGCAAGTCAAACCGATGTCGTTCCAACTACTGCAAATCAAAATGATGCCACTCCAACTAATGCAACTCAAACTGATGTCTTTACAACTGATGCCACTCAAGCTGCTGCAAATCCATATGATGCCACTCCAACTGATGCAACTCAAACTGATGTCAATCCAAATGATGCAACTTAAATTGCTGCAACTCAAACTGCTGCATCTCAAGTAATTGATACTTTGACGGCATAACTGATGACATAATTTCAAGCCTACCAGACTTCAACACATCTCAGGCACCTACTAAAGTATGCAAAGCTACCAAAACAACAACAAAAAAAGGGAAAGAGGTGAAGCCATTGAAAAGGAGGACTAGTGAGAGAATTAAGATCAACTGGTTTAAAAAACCAAAACCATTCACAGGGCCTAGATCAAGCAGTGACAAGCCTATGTCTCTGAAAGATGAAGAAGAGGGAAGAGGTTTGTCATACCCCAATTTTTGACCCGCATATTTCATTCATTTCTTGACTTGTCGCATTTTATTTCATCTGCATTCATCGTTCAAACATTGCATTGTTACATATATATAAAAAATATTGAACTTTTATTAAAGTCAACAAAAATAGCTAAATTTAATTTTTATACTATTTTATTTTTTTAGTTTAGGTTTAATTTAGATTAATTTTTAGTCTTTAATATTATTTTTATTTTTAGTCTAGATTTAATTTGGGTTGATTTTTTAGTTTTAATATTATTTTTATTTTTTAGTTTAAATTTATTAATCATATAACACAAAAAAAACAAGAGTTTTATATAGTTGGGCCCACATTACACTCTTTTCCTTAAAGCCCATTTTGCACAAAAACAACACAAAAATACAAAAAAAAAAAAAGCAATACAAAAGTTCTGCATTTTCTTGATGCGCCATCAAGATCTCTTGCTGTCCATAAGCAAACAAAATTCTTGCTGTCCAAGCTGCACCACCAACTTGCTGCAAGAACAGTCCAAATACTCTGCATTTTTACTGCATACACAGTCCCAAACTTGCTTCAAAACAAGCCAAAATTTTCACTAATTCAGCCATACCAAAACCTGCATTAAAAAAGGACCAAAATCAGTTAGCAAATAAGTTCAAACTTCATCTGATTTTCCCCCCATTTCTCACTTGACCCTCACTATAAAACCCAGCTTCATTCACTGCAAAAGGGGGGGGGGAATTGATAGGGTGACTCTGCAGAAAAAACGCAGAAAGCTTCCTCCAAACAATCCACTTCTAACCTTCCAAATTCTCTCTGAACCACACTTCATAACCATACTCAAACACATAAACCTCAACACAATAACCCTTCAAAACCACTCGAATCCACCACAACCACAACACCCTCATTCAACACACACAACCGACCAATTCTCCATCAGCGACGATACTCAATTTCCACAACTCACAAAACGCAATACAGAGCCGTACAAACAGAAGTGGAAGACCGGGAAGAAGAACAATGTAAAAAGAACATACCTGAAAGTGTTTCTGAAGCCCACCAAAGCTGGTTCGTTGGCCATAGTCGGTAACCATTTTCCGTTTCGTTTCCATTGAATATTATTGTTGTATGTTGTAATCTCTGAACAATGAATGAAATATGGGGCTTAGGGATCGATTTAGGGATTAGGTTTATATGTTTGTTTGAATGTTAATCTACTTTGAATCTGTGAGAAACCGAGGAAGAGGTGAGGTCAAGAGGGTTTTAGCGTTGTTTTTGTTGTTCATCGCGAGTGAGAAACTGAGAGAGCGAGAGCGTGAGTGAGTGAGGAAAAGAGATTTCGTTCTTGGCTGTTGATGTTCGTCCATCGAAATGCATAAGATGTAACATGATTGAGCATCGTGAATGAGAGCTGATGAATCACAGAGATGAACCGGTTATGGAACGGCTGCAACTTGTCCCTTAGGTTTTTTTTTCTTTTCCTTGAAATCTTTTCCTTCTTTCAGATGTTAGGTCTAACCCGGCCCAATTTTTTTTTAAATACAACCACCATCTTTCAACTGCACCCCCCTTACGCCTCTAAACTCTTAATGGGCCTCATGTCCTTGAGTTAAGCCTAGTTTCATTTCCCTTAGTTATTTATTTTTCTTCCAATATTCCTTTCTTAATTAGTTAATTCTATTTTATTTAATCATGTTAATTTTTAACTATAGTGGTCAATTAGTCTTTTTACTTAAAATGAATAAATAAACTTCAAAAAATAATTTTCTTTTTATAAATATTCGATTCAATGTCGAGTCCATTTCAAAACTTCTCACAAGAAAACTTCAAGTCAATTCAAACTCATTATTTTATTATTCGCCCAAGCGCGAAGTCTTTTCATTGCCCAAAGTGCAAATTTCACCCAAGTGTGAATCTCATTTCAAAAATTGTCTTTTCCGCCCAAAAACGCTTGATCCAACGTCAAGTTGTTAATGCAAAAGCTTCTTTTTAATCAAATCAAAGTGATCAAGTGACAAGGGGTGGACACCTCTTGAATACCTTCGATCCTTTGAATTAATCATTAAATCAGAGTGATTAAGTGACAAGGGGTGCACACCTCTTGAATACCTTTAATCCTTTGAATCAAATTTAAAAATCTTTCTTAATTAAATCAAAGTGATTAAGTGACAAGGGGTGCACACGTCTTGAATACCTTTAATCCTTTGAATCAAATATTAAAAATCTTTCTTAATTAAATCAAAGTGATTAAGTGACAAGGGGTGCACACCTCTTGAATACCTTTGATCCTTTGAATCAAACAAATCTTTATTAATCAAATCAAAGTGATTAAGTGACAAGGGGTGCACACCTCTTGAATACCTTTGATCCTTTAAAACAATCAAAGTTATTTCTTAATCAAATCAAAGTGATTAAGTGACAAGGGGTGCACACCTCTTGAATACCTTTGATCCTTTGAATCAAACAATATTAAAAATCTTTCTTAATTAAATCAAAGTTGATTAAGTGACAAGGGGTGTGTCATACCCTAATTTTTGACCCCCCTGAGATGATATATCTTCAGGATTTTTTATCAGGTCAAGACAAGTACCCAGAGCAGTCATTTCTCCATCTGGTACCTAATCGAGGATGCTCAAAGACAAGAAAGCTCAGGCAAAGGATCAATCAATACAAAGACTAGTCTCTAATACAATCATGGGGCTCAAAAACTTCACTTTTCTCATCTATGATTGATTAGACATCCAGTCATATGAGTACAGGTTTACTCAGGTCACCAGACTAGGGTTTTGAGCCTATCAAGGACTGAAATCAGGGATCACATTTGGGAAACCCTAAAAAACCTCAGAGGGTCATTCAAAGACATCAATCATCTTCAAATAACTCATATTACAAGGTCTACTGGACATCACACTTCAATTCAAAGTCTACAGTCATTACTTTCACATGGTCGACAAATTAGGGTTTTGACCTAATTCACCAAGATAGTTGACTTCTGATCAGGGCATGAATCCAAAACTCAAGACATGATTCAAGGATCTCTACTACCTCCATATAATCCATTTATATCATCCATTTGGGGAGAAGATCTTATTTCTACACAAAAGCCCAAAAAATTCACTTTGTCAGGAAAAAGTCAACTGTGAAGGATCATCATTGACCTTTAAGGTTTTTGGTCAAAAAATGACTTTCAAAGATCAATATCATCAATATATGGATGTCAAAGTCATTTGGCCAAAGGAATTCAAAGAAATTCATCAAGGAGCGAAAAGTCGGGAATTAGGGTTTTTGAAGGCATGGTGAGATCTCAAAATTTCACCTACACAACTCAAAAAACTTCCAACATGAAAGTTGTAGATCTTGCCAAATAAAACAACATCTTACAAGGGAACTTTTTTCAAAAGATCAACCATTTATGAAGTTTTGGAAATTTTGAAGTTTAGGTCATAAACACTTAGAAATTTTTCTAAGTGTTTTAACCTAGTTTTCTTCCAACTTTGGCCTCATTTTTCACAAATTTCCCAAAGGATTCTGAAGAAGACATAAACTAATGATTTAAAGTCGATGTTTAGGGCTTTCCAAATTGTGTTCAACCTTCTCAAAATTCAATTTGAGCTAAGAGTTATGCTTGTTCAAAGTTGGCCTCATGAAGTAAAATTATAGGTCATGCATCATTTTGGAACTTTGAAATTTTGTGCACATGACCTCAAATACAGATGCTACATGACCCATAATACATCTGCAAACATGCCATGCATTCATTTTCACCATGCCATAAGAATTGAAGAAGATTCTAAAAACAAGAACATGTGATTATGTAATGATTACATTTGTGAATTTATGGCAAATTGATGAATCACCCAAGGAATCTTCTCACCAACCAATTAGAGCTCATTTCTGGCTCAGAATTGTCCCCTAAGATCAAGCAAAATCGAGGGCTAGGGGATTGATCAAATGGAATCAAAATTCTCATCATTGCATAAGAGATATTTGCAAATTTCCTTCATGGCTAAGAAACCAAATCAACTTCACTAAGGAAGCTCACTCCTCTGCAGCTATACTGATCCATTTGCCTATAAATACAGATGCATTCCTCATTCAAAAACACACCAAAGCAACCATATTACTTGCTTTCTCTTTCTCTTCTTTTGTTCATTGTTTTTCAAAGTTCTTTGGCAAGAAGAATCGATTTCTTCAAACCAGAGCTTATCTTTGGGAAGTGAGCATTCTAACATCTCAAGGGAGGTCATTTGAGGTGATCCAAGCACCTGGATCACTTCTGTAGGTGGAGGAACACCATTGTTGCTCTCACTTTGGAGCATTTGCAGTTGGAGGTCCATGGAGTAATTCAGGAGGTTCTGAGCCAAGCCAATCATCCAGGCACACTCCTCAGGTCATAGTGAAGCTAACCAGATGGCTGCAGCCCATCTGTAACTCTAAATTCAACACCCTCCATGTTCACTTGAAGCTGAAATCGAGGGAGGTCCATAGAACAATTCAGAAGGATTCAGGCTATAATAAACATCCAGTTAGCATCATTGAGTCTCAGGGAAGCTATTGAGATCATTCATTCAAGCCCAGGTGCCCTCAATCATCCTCACGACCTTCAGTTTCAGAGAAATGAGCAAGTTCATAAATTTGAAATTTGAGAGCTTGAGGTTGAAGACGAAGATGGTGGTGGCGCGCAATTTTCAAACTCAGGTCTAAGTTTATTTTATTTTGATTGATACCTGTTTCATTAACGACTAAAACGTGATAGCCCAGTGGTAGAGAGTGTTTGTGTGTTGCGCGTGCCCAAAGTCTGGGGTTCGAATCCCCCTCGCCCCAGACTTTTTGATTCTTTTATTTTTTCAATGATTTACTACTTGTTTTAAAACATAACCAAATGAGTGCAAGCTACTATCACCATGCGCGCGCTGGCCCAGTGGTTTGGTTTTGGGTGTGTGACCTAAAGGGCGTGAGTTCAAGCCTTGGTGAAGACATTTCTATATTTTTTACCACTTTTCACACTTATTTCCTTCACAACTTCACATAAATATTTAACCTATCAAATTAAATCATTTTCACTTCATTTTTCACACACTTCTTATTTAACATATCTATTTTGTGAATAATCAAAAAAATCATAAAAATATTATTTATTTCATGTATTTTTTATTAGGTTTAAAATAGTATGTTTTAAGTGTTTTCTTAAATACTTTAAATATATATTATCACTTTATTTTAACCTAATCACTTTGTAAATAAGTTTATGATAAAACCCTAATTATTTAGGTCTTAATTAAGTAAAAATCTTTATTTTTACTTTGATTAAGTTGACTTTTGTCAATTTTCAAAGCTGTTATCAATCTCCGATTAAACGGATGATTAAGGTTTTCAAACAACAAAACCTTATATCGTTTCAAATCATTTTCAACTGCTTTTATCACCAGTACTGCAAAGTACTGGGCCTCTAATAGAGTGTAAGTCCCAAAAACCTTCTCTTCTTAGCTTGTTTTCAAAACTGTATTTTCAAAATCTTCTTTCTGTTTTCAAAACATTCTTCTGGTATTTGAAGGGCATTATTCCCGGTGAAACTCTTCAGATACCTATGTGACCTTTGTCCATCTTCACTTCTTCTGTTTTCAAAAACCATTAACTGTTTATCATATATATTCAACTGTTATCAACAAAAACAACAAAAATACTGTTGAGGCTCTGTACATACTTCTTCAATGGCAACCACTCCATCCAGGTTAGGCTTTACAAGCTTTCAATTTACAGTCTTTATTTAAATTACTGTCAAATATAAACTGTGCATATATTAGTTTAGAACTGCGTTTGAGTATAAACCCTAGGACAGTTAAACTATATATATATTATAGGAATATGACCTAGGATTGAGAATGTCTTCCCGGTGAAGGCTCTTTCCTAATTAGAGATCTGTAGTTCAAACCCCCAAGATGAATTATTCCCGGTGAAACATCTTGGCAAAAACCTTAGAATCCAAAAAATAGGACACATCCACCCAAAGAGGAATTATTCCCGGTGAAACCTCTTACCCATTTGCTTAGAGCCAAAATAAGTTCAAAACTACATAGCTTTCTCTTGTGCTATAACAAGGACCCTCGATTAGCCTCCTCTTGGGCTTTGTACAAGGACCCACAGGCTTCTTAAAAGCATTTCCAGCTTCCTCTTGAGCTTGTATACAAGGACCCATCAGGTTTCTTATAAACATAGGAACAGGTCTTTAGTCACCTTTTAGCCTATCCTGGTGAGTTTCTTCCAATTTAAACCAGACTTTAAACAAGCTAAGTTTGTCTCAATTTTGCATTGAGTACACTTTTTGGAATGAGAGACATGGACAGTCTCTGTCACCCTCATCTTCATCAATCTTCCTTAGCAGAGTCTAGGATCCATGTTTGATCATCCTCAGCATTGAGTCAGCCTTCATCTTGGGCTTTAAACAAGAGGTCTCACTAGATAATCTTTCTGCCATTCATTTTAATGTCAAAACCCCTGGAAAGGGTTAGCCTCCAACATCTGTCTAAAATGTCAAAACTCCTGGAAAGGGTTAGCCTCCAAAGTCAATTAATAAGAATGTCAAAAAATAAATAATTTCACTCTCTTAGGAGATAATTTCCCCAAAAGAGTCAAAACCCCTGGAAAGGGTCAGCCTCCAAAAAACATGATAAAAGTCAGTCTTTTAACAGACAAATTCACCAGCTGAGTCAAAATCCCTGGAAAGGGTTAGCTTCCAAAGAAAAATAGTCTTTTAATAAATAAAACCTCCTCAGTAGAGTCAAAACCAACAAAAACAGTTAGCCTCAACCTTGGGCTTCATACAAGGCACCCAAACAATAAAACTCCCCTGTCAAGAGTCAGCCTCAACCTTGGGCTTTGTATAAGGCAGATAATAGAGTCTCCCCAGTGAGTCCTTCATCACTCAGTAGCCACAACCTTGGGCTTTGTACAAGGCAGATAAACCATATCTTTCATGTGTCAAAGATTCCTAACACTTAGAATCTTTCCCCATATAGTCATCAATACTTAATTCATTTAAGAGTCCGCCACAACCTTGGGCTTTGTACAAGGCAGAAAATAGTGTTTTTCCCTAGCTAAAGTCAGCCACAACCTTGGGCTTTGTACAAGGCACATAAATAGAGTCTCCCTAAGTAGAGTCAGCCTCAATTCTGGGCTTTGTACAGAACACTAAAATACCCTGTAATTAATCCCCAGTGGAGTCATCTCCCAGAGTCAATAATATTAATTAATCAATCAAAAAGCCTCAAGCTTGGGCCTCATACAAGCCAGCTAAAAGTCAAATCTTTTATACAGTAGATAGACATAGCTTATCTCCATAAAGAGATATTTTTACTACTCTACCACATTCAAACAAACAAACATTTCATTTCAATTTTAATCAAGTCTCCCATTTAGGATTTTGAAAGGCATGAGCTGGCAGTAAAACCCAGACATGTGGTAACTTTCCCTAATTTGGATGAGCATCCTTCTTTCATTTAAGAGGCATTTGACTGGTATACTTGCACATACACAAGTAAGGTCCCCCTCTTGAATGAAATGAATTCAGTTATTCTGTCACTCCTTTAAATGTTTGTGGTAGAATAGTACAAATACCTCTCTGTAGAGATAATTTCATGTCTCTTTACTGTAAACAGAGATTTAATTCCAAGCTTCAACCTTGAGCTTCAAGCAAGGCACCCAAAAACAATTAATTTCCCTAGTTAGTTCCCCGAACTACATTAAGCTCTGACTTCCACTAGGGATATGTAGGCATGAGGTTCACAAGGAATCTCAGCGAGCTAATAAAATACCAAAAATAGTCAGTTTGTCTGTCTGTCTGTCTTTTCAAATCAATTCAATTCCTTCTCCTAACACAAAGGAGAAACTTTCCCAATCATTAGCAATAAACACAATCACAATGACACAGAGAAGGTTCCTGTAGAGTACTACAGATATGTAGGGTGCTTAAACACTTCCCTATGTATAACCGACCTCCCGGACTCCAGAATTTCTAGTCTAGGTGAAATCCCCACACTTAGCAAACTCCTAGGGTTTAGTTGAGATCTTTTTTCCCCTTTCCTACTCGTAGGACAAATAAGAAAGTTCGTGTGATATCGTAGGAAGAACTGAAATAAAATTCATCCCACCACGGGCGCATTCTCCTTCCAAATTTCGCGTGAAGGGTTTAGCGTGCCGTCCTCCCAAGTGAAACGGGGAGGTAAAGAAAACGACCACCACAGTAACCACACACTCAGCTTTAGTGAAGTTAACTTGGTATCCTTGGTCACAGAGTTGACTTATGCTTATAAGATTAGCAGTCAAGCCTTTGACCAACAAAACACCCTCCAGATTTGGAACTCCTGAACAGTCTAGTTTTCCAACCCCTTTGATTTCTCCTTTAGCTCCATCACCAAAGGTAACATAGCTAGTGGAATGATTTTTGATATCAACTAACAGATTCTTGATTCCAGTCATGTGTCTGGAGCATCCGCTGTCAAAATACCAATCTTCTTTGGTTGATACTCTAAGAGATGTATGAGCTATTAAAGCCATATTTTTAGGTATCCATTGTTGCTTCTTGATTGGCATGATCTGCTTGGGTCTGTGATATGGAATTTGATCTGGGTATCCATACAGTCTGAAGCAGAAGGGCTTAATGTGTCCAAATCTACCGCAGTGATGGCATCTCCATCTTTGAAATTTTCTCTTCATTTTACTTTTGTCCTGATGTTGAGTCACATGTTTTGACATCGGGTTCAACATCTCAGGTTTAGGTTTAGCACTACTACCATCTTGAGGACGTTTCTTTGCAGCAACAAATCCTATACCAGACATATCTACTGAACTCTTTCCTATCTCTAGGATCTCCTCCAACATATCCGACCCACTGTTCAACATTTTGACCGATTTTGACATCTGATCAAGTTTGGATTCTAACATGGTGATTTCACTGTTTAGTTCAGATATTGTTTCAATAAGTCCTTTGTTATCAGCCTCCAACTGAACTATGTATTTCTTCTGCTTTTCACCTTGTTGACAGACTTCAGCACTTCTGATACACAGATTCCTATAAGAGGCTGCCAGTCCTTCAAAGGTTAGCTCATCTTCACTAGAATCTTCATCAGAATTACAAACACCAGTAAGGGCTGTGACATGTTTGGCTGACTCTTCTTCAAAATCACTCTCAGAATCTTCATCAGATCAGGAGACTGACAGTCCTTTCTTTTGTTTCTTGAGATAAGTGGGACATTCAGCTCTAATATGCCCATACCCTTCACATCCATGACACTGAATTCCTTTGTTGTGATTGTTAGAACAAGATTTGTTCTTATCAATTATCTTAGTTTTGATGATAACAATAATATGAATTTTGCTTAAGATAATATGGTACTCTAATCCAATGCAATTTCCCTTTCAGGAAATATATATAAAGAGTACGCATGATTCAGCGCTCAGAAGTTGTATCTCAAATGGTTCAGCATGCAACATCAGAACATGGTCTGGCAAGACATCAGAAGATGGTCGAAGCAGAATCAGAACATGGGTCTATGGAAGCATCAGAAGAACGTGAGATCAGAAGCACTGAAGATCAGAAGATGGTATCACGCTCAGAAGCACTTCAAGGTCAGAAGATCAGAAGATGCTATGCACCAAGCTGTTTTGACTCTGATGATATTCAAACGTCGTATTCACAAACATCAGATCAGAAGGAAGTACAGGTGGCAGACTACGCTGACTGACAAAAGGAACGTTAAAAGCTACTAAAGGCTACGTCAGTAGACACAGCGTGAACAAGGCTCGAGGTAGTTGACAAAAGCGTATAACATTAAGTGCAATGCTGTACGGAACACGCAAAGCATTAAATGCATTCAACGGTCATCTTCTCAACGCCTATAAATATGAAGTTCTGATGAGAAGCAAGGTTAACGATTCCGCACCAAAACAACTTATATCAAACTTGCTGAAACGCTGTTCAAATCTAAACTCAGAATCTTCATCTTCATCAAAGCTCACTACATTGCTGTTGTAATATCTTAGTGAGATTAAGCTTAAACGTTAAGAGAAATATCACAGTTGTGATTATCGCTTTTAAGAAGCATTTGTAATACTCTTAGAATTACATTAAGTTGTAAGGAACTAGAGTGATCAGTGTGATCAGTATACTCTAGGAAGTCTTAGCAGTTGGCTGAGCAGTTTGTAACTAGAGTGATCGTGTTGATCAGAATACTCTAGGGAAGTCTTAGGAGTGAACTAAGCCTAGAGTGATCGTGTTGATCAGTAGACTCTAGAAAAGTCTTAGAGGGTATCTAAGCAGTTGTTCCTAGAGTGATCAGTGTGTGATCAGAAGACTCTGGAAGACTTAGTTGCGGACTAAGTGGAAAACCATTGTAATCCGTGCGATTAGTGGATTAAATCCTCAGTTGAGGTAAATCATCTCTGCGGGGGTGGACTGGAGTAGCTTCGTTAACAGCGAACCAGGATAAAAATAATTGTGCATTTTATTTTTATCGTCCAAGTTTTAAAGTCACACTTATTCAATCCCCCCCTTTCTAAGTGTTTTTCTATCCTTCAATTGGCATCAGAGCGCCGGTTCTAAGGTGCAAGCACTTAACCGTGTTTAGAAAAGATTCAGGAAGAGAAAAACGCTTCATTTAAAAGATGGTTGATGAAAGTGGAAAGTCTACATCTACACCTGCATCTACATCTGGCTCTGCTGAGCAATACAACGGAAACAATGGTTATACTAGACCGCCGGTATTTGATGGTGAAAACTTTGAATACTGGAAAGATAAACTGGAAAGTTATTTTCTGGGTCTAGATGGTGATCTATGGGATCTTCTAATGGATGGTTACAAACATCCAGTAAATGCCAGTGGCGTGAAGCTGTCAAGGCAAGAAATGAATGATGATCAAAAGAAGTTTTTCAGGAATCATCATAAATGTAGAACTGTTTTGCTGAATGCTATCTCTCATGCTGAGTATGAGAAGATATCTAACAGGGAAACGGCCTATGACATATATGAGTCCTTGAAAATGACTCATGAAGGAAATGCTCAAGTCAAGGAGACAAAAGCTCTTGCCTTAATCCAGAAGTATGAAGCCTTCAAGATGGAGGATGATGAAGACGTTGAAAAGATGTTTTCAAGATTTCAAACTCTTACTGCTGGATTGAGAGTTCTTGACAAGGGATACACCAAGGCTGATCACGTAAAGAAGATCATCAGAAGCTTACCCAGAAGATGGGGTCCTATGGTGACTGCATTCAAGATTGCAAAGAATTTGAATGAAGTTTCTCTGGAAGAGCTGATCAGTGCCTTGAGAAGCCATGAAATTGAGCTGGATGCAAATGAGCCTCAAAAGAAAGGTAAGTCTATTGCATTAAAATCAAATATCAAGAAATGCACTAACGCTTTTCAGGCCAGAGAAGAAGATCCTGAAGAATCAGAATCTGAAGAAGAAGATGAACTGTCCCTGATCTCCAGAAGGCTAAATCAACTCTGGAAGACCAAGCAAAGGAAGTTCAGAGGCTTCAGAAGTTCAAGGAAATTTGAACGTGGAGAATCTTCTGATGAAAGAAGATTTGACAAGAAGAAGGTCATGTGCTATGAATGCAATGAGCCTGGACACTACAAGAATGAATGTCCAAATCTTCAGAAGGAAAGTCCCAAGAAAAAGTTTCATAAGAAGAAAGGTCTTATGGCAACCTGGGATGAGTCAGAAGATGATTCAGAAGATGAGCAGGCCAACTGTGCGCTGATGGCGACAGAAGATGACGGATCAGAATCTACATCAGAATCAGACTCTAAAGAGGTATTTTCTGAACTTACTAGAGATGAGTTAGTTTCCGGTCTAACTGAACTTCTGGAACTCAAGTCTCAGATAAGTCTCAAATACAAAAAGCTGAAAAAGCAATTTGAATTTGAAACAAAGAAGCTTGAGTTGGAGAATTCTGAATTAAAAGAAAAACTTTTAAAATTATCCAATGATGTTGGATCTCCTTCTAATTCAGAAAAATCCACTCCCAGTCTAAACCATATTCTGGAAGAATATGATTTAAGTTTCAGGAAGTTCCTATCTAGAAGTATTGGCAGAAGTCAGCTAGCTTCTATGATATATGCTGTGTCTGGAAACAAAAGAGTAGGCATTGGTTTTGAGGGTGAATCCCCATACAAACTTGAACCTGTTGATGAAATGAAAATTACATACAAGCCATTGTATGATCAGTTCAAGTATGGCCACTCTCATGATATTAGGCACACTTCACATGCACAAAGTTTTCACATAACACACACCAAGAAGCATGTGACACAACCTAGGAAATATCATGAAACTCATATTAAAAATTATCATGCTGTTCCTCCTATTGCTTATAATGTCAAACCCAAGTTCAATCAGAACTTGAGAAAATCTAACAAGAAAGGACCCAAGAAAATGTGGGTACCTAAGGATAAGATTATTCCTATTGCAGATATCCTTGGCTGCAAAAAGGACAAAGCACAACATGTCATGGTACCTGGACTCTGGATGCTCACGACACATGACAGGAAGAAGGTCTATGTTCCAAGACCTGGTGCTTAAGTCTGGAAGAGAAGTCAAGTTTGGAGGAGATCAGAAGGGCAAAATAATTGGCTCTGGAACTATAAAGTCTGGTAACTCTCCTTCCATTTCTAATGTACTTCTTGTTGAAGGATTAACTCATAACCTCTTATCTATCAGTCAATTGAGTGACAATGGTTATGATATAATCTTTAATCAAAAGTCTTGCAAGGCTGTAAATCAGAAGGATGGCTCAATCCTATTTACAGGCAAGAGGAAGAACAACATTTATAAGACAGATCTGCAAGATCTTATGAGTCAGAAGGTGACCTGTCTTATGTCTGTTTCTGAAGAGCAGTGGGTCTGGCACAGAAGATTAGGTCATGCTAGTTTGAGAAAGATTTCTCAGATTAACAAACTAAATCTGGTCAGAGGACTCCCTAATCTGAAATTCAAATCAGATGCTCTTTGTGAAGCATGTCAGAAGGGCAAGTTCTCCAAACCTGCATTCAAGTCTAAGAATGTTGTTTCTACCTCAAGGCCATTAGAACTCTTGCACATTGATCTGTTTGGACCAGTCAAAACAGCATCTGTCAGAGGAAAGAAATATGGATTAGTCATCGTAGATGATTATAGCCGCTGGACTTGGGTAAAATTCTTAAAACACAAGGATGAGACTCATTCAGTGTTCTTTGATTTCTGCATTCAGATTCAATCTGAAAAAGAGTGTAAAATCATAAAGGTCAGAAGTGATCATGGTGGTGAATTTGAGAACGGATCCTTTGAAGAATTCTTCAAAGAGAATGGTATTGCCCATGATTTCTCTTGTCCTAGAACTCCACAGCAAAACGGGGTTGTAGAACGAAAGAATAGGACTCTGCAAGAAATGGCCAGAACCATGATCAATGAAACCAATATGGCTAAGCATTTCTGGGCAGAAGCAATAAACACTGCATGCTATATTCAGAATAGAATCTCTATCAGACCTATTCTAAATAAGACTCCTTATGAATTGTGGAAGAATAGAAAGCCCAACATTTCATATTTCCATCCTTTTGGATGTGTATGCTTTATTCTGAACACTAAAGATCATCTTGGTAAGTTTGATTCCAAAGCTCAAAAGTGTTTCCTTCTTGGATATTCTGAACGCTCAAAAAGCTACAGAGTATACAATACTGAAACATTGGTTGTAGAAGAATCAATCAATATCAGGTTTGATGATAAGCTTGGTTCTGAAAAACCAAAGCAGTTTGATAATTTTGCAGATTGTGATATTGATATATCAGAAGTTGTTGAGCCAAGAAGCAACGCATCAGAAGCAGAGCTCCTCAGAAGCAAAGAACCAGAAGATCAAGTATCAGCTTCTCTGGAGGATCTAAGCATTTCTGAAGAACCATCTGTCAGAAGATCATCCAGACTTATCTCTGGTCATTCAGAAGATGTCATTCTTGGAAAGAAGGATGATCCAATCAGAACAAGAGCATTCCTTAAGAACAATGCAGATTGTCAATTAGGTCTTGTATCTTTGATCGAGCCAACTTCTGTTGATCATGCTCTAGAAGATCCAGACTGGATAATTGCTATGCAAGAAGAACTGAATCAGTTTACAAGGAATGATGTTTGGGATCTTGTTCCAAGACCAGATGGATTCAATATAATTGGTACAAAATGGGTCTTCAGAAACAAGCTCAGTGAGAAAGGTGAAGTGGTAAGAAACAAAGCCAGACTGGTGGCTCAGGGTTATAGTCAGCAAGAAGGGATTGATTATACAGAAACCTTTACACCAGTGGCCAGGTTAGAATCTATTCGTCTATTAATTTCTTTTGCCACTCAACATAACATCACTCTCTATCAAATGGATGTTAAGAGTGCCTTCTTAAATGGTTATATAGATGAAGAAGTTTATGTCCATCAACCTCCTGGTTTTGAAGACTCTATGTCTCCGAATCATGTGTTTAAACTAAAGAAATCATTATATGGATTGAAGCAAGCTCCCAGAGCTTGGTATGAACGCTTAAGTTCTTTCCTTCTAGATAATGGTTTCACTAGAGGAAAAGTGGACACTACTCTCTTTTGTAAAACCTTTGAAAAGGATATTTTAATTTGTCAAATATATGTAGATGATATTATTTTTGGAACATCTAATGCTACACTTGGAAAGGAGTTTGCTAAGTCTATGCAGGCTGAGTTTGAAATGAGCATGATGGGAGAACTCAAGTATTTCCTTGGAATACAAATAAATCAAACATCAGAAGGAACATATGTTCACCAAACCAAGTATGTGAAGGAACTTCTGAAGAAGTTTAATCTTCTGGACTGCAAAGAAGCCAAAACTCCTATGCATCCAACATGCATCCTAGGTAAGGATGAGGTAAGTAAGAAGGTAGATCAGAAGTTATACAGAGGTATGATTGGATCTCTTCTATATCTGACTGCTTCTAGACCTGACATTTTGTTCAGTGTTTGTTTGTGTGCTAGATTCCAATCAGATCCTAGAGAATCTCATTTAACTGCTGTTAAGAGAATTCTAAGGTATCTGAAAGGTACTACTAATGTTGGCTTAGTTTACAGAAAATCTAAAGAATACAACTTAGTAGGATTCTGCGATGCTGATTATGCTGGAGATAGAATTGAAAGAAAAAGTACTTCAGGAAGTTGCCAATTTCTTGGAAGTCATTTGATCTCCTGGTACAGCAAGAAGCAAGCAACTATTGCTCTATCAACGACAGAAGCAGAATATGTAGCTGCTGCTGGTTGTAGTACACAGATGCTCTGGATGAAGAGTCAGTTAGAAGATTATCAGATATTTGAGAGTAACATTCCTATATTCTGTGATAATACTTCTGCTATATGTTTATCTAAGAATCCTATTCTTCATTCAAAAGCTAAACATATTGAGATTAAACATCATTTCATAAGGGACTATGTTCAGAAGGGTGTCATATCTTTAAACTTTGTTGATACAGACCATCAATGGGCTGATATCTTTACAAAACCCCTGGCTGAAGATAGGTTTAAGTTCATTCTGAAGAACATCAGTATGGATTTATGCCCAGAATGAGAAGATGAGAAGTTCTCATGTATGAGTATCTTCTGAAATGAATGTGGAACATTTTTTTGTCAGAAGTTCTGATTGAAATCTTTTAGAAATTATGATTCGGTTATTACTAACGTTTCATTGTCTAAGTTGATTCAGAACCTCTTTTAAAGCAAAACAGCTGTTACGTTTTATCTCGGGATGGTAAACCTGTCGTTACTATTCATGGATAAGCGCGCGTGCAGTTGAAGGGACGCCGACCATAGGTAACTGTGCTAGTCACCTCATTTGTCTTTATTATCTCTCCTCACGTCATGTAACATTAAATGCTATTCATCATTTGTTTCATTTTATTTTGTTTAAATACTCTTCAAAAGTTTCTTTAATTTACATTCCAGTAAATATTTTATTTGTCGATTTATGCATCTGAATTTTTTTTCTTTTTGATGTTATGACAAAAAGGGGGAGAAGATAAATGATAAATGATTTGATAAATCTATCAGTTGCTGGGTAAAGGCTCCCACACATTCACTAACAAGAACTGCAAGTTCTACATGGTTTGAGTGTTTTGCAGGTACAGAGAAGTGAAGTGAATCTTCAGAAGCAAACACTAGCAGCAAAACCATGGAAACTGAAGCAAGCTGAGTGCTGTCAAGCTTCAGAGATCAGAAGCAAGAAAGAAGAATGAATCAGAAGCACTGATAATAGAATTTGAATATCATTGTCTATCCTGTCCTGACAAAATTCTATTTGCTATGATACATATAATGTTATGGCTCTGATACATTATTTGCTCTGATACATTATTTCAGCCTATATGGCTCTGATACATATAATGTGTTCAAACATACATTTTATGTTCTAACTCGTTCATGCTGACTTTTGTCGTTTAGTTTTTTGTTCTGTAACATTTCAGGATGTAGAGATGCTCTGATGATGCTCTGGTACATTCAACAATGTTCTGATACAAATCTAGCATGAAGTGATGTTGGTAGACATTCAAAGTTCTGAAGCTATCCGAGGGAAGCAGAAATCAGAAGATGTGAATGTTCTAAAAGATCCAGAAAATTCGAATTCTGAAGCTGTCCTGAATGGAAGCAGAAGTCAGAAGCTGTGAATGTTCTGAAGATCAAAGAAAGTCAAGTTCTGAAGCTGTCCTGAATGGAAGCAGAAATCAGAAGCTGTGAGTGTTCTAAGGATCTAAAGAAATTCAAGTTCTGAAGCTGTCCAATGGAAGCAGAAGTCAGAAGCTATGAATTCTCTGAAGGCAGAAAGCTTATATGATCGTCTCTACCGAAATAATCAGGGAAGTCTTTTATCAAAGTTCTTCGAGTATTTATTTCAGGGGGAGATTATTTATCTCAGGGGGAGATTGTTAATCTCAGGGGGAGACATATTCATATGCTTATGCTATAGCTGTGTAATTTGTCTTTTGCCGTCTACTCTTTCTGATCGCAAATTCATATCATTTATATATGTTTTTGTCATCATCAAAAAGGGGGAGATTGTTAGAACAAGATTTGTTCTTATCAATTATCTTAGTTTTGATGATAACAATAATATGAATTTTGCTTAAGATAATATGGTACTCTAATCCAATGCAATTTCCCTTTCAGGAAATATATATAAAGAGTACGCATGATTCAGCGCTCAGAAGTTGTATCTCAAATGGTTCAGCATGCAACATCAGAACATGGTCTGGCAAGACATCAGAAGATGGTCGAAGCAGAATCAGAACATGGGTCTATGGAAGCATCAGAAGAACGTGAGATCAGAAGCACTGAAGATCAGAAGATGGTATCACGCTCAGAAGCACTTCAAGGTCAGAAGATCAGAAGATGCTATGCACCAAGCTGTTTTGACTCTGATGATATTCAAACGTCGTATTCACAAACATCAGATCAGAAGGAAGTACAGGTGGCAGACTACGCTGACTGACAAAAGGAACGTTAAAAGCTACTAAAGGCTACGTCAGTAGACACAGCGTGAACAAGGCTCGAGGTAGTTGACAAAAGCGTATAACATTAAGTGCAATGCTGTACGGAACACGCAAAGCATTAAATGCATTCAACGGTCATCTTCTCAACGCCTATAAATATGAAGTTCTGATGAGAAGCAAGGTTAACGATTCCGCACCAAAACAACTTATATCAAACTTGCTGAAACGCTGTTCAAATCTAAACTCAGAATCTTCATCTTCATCAAAGCTCACTACATTGCTGTTGTAATATCTTAGTGAGATTAAGCTTAAACGTTAAGAGAAATATCACAGTTGTGATTATCGCTTTTAAGAAGCATTTGTAATACTCTTAGAATTACATTAAGTTGTAAGGAACTAGAGTGATCAGTGTGATCAGTATACTCTAGGAAGTCTTAGCAGTTGGCTGAGCAGTTTGTAACTAGAGTGATCGTGTTGATCAGAATACTCTAGGGAAGTCTTAGGAGTGAACTAAGCCTAGAGTGATCGTGTTGATCAGTAGACTCTAGAAAAGTCTTAGAGGGTATCTAAGCAGTTGTTCCTAGAGTGATCAGTGTGTGATCAGAAGACTCTGGAAGACTTAGTTGCGGACTAAGTGGAAAACCATTGTAATCCGTGCGATTAGTGGATTAAATCCTCAGTTGAGGTAAATCATCTCTGCGGGGGTGGACTGGAGTAGCTTCGTTAACAGCGAACCAGGATAAAAATAATTGTGCATTTTATTTTTATCGTCCAAGTTTTAAAGTCACACTTATTCAATCCCCCCCTTTCTAAGTGTTTTTCTATCCTTCAGTGATTGTACTTTTCTTCAGGTTTAACTCTTCTGCTAGAGTCATAGGGTCTACTAGTGTCAGATGAGATGTTCTTGACATTTGGTCTTGGCTTCTGATCCATTCTTTTCATAATTTTGTTAAATTGTTTTCCAAGCATAGCTATGGATTCAGATAGATTTTCTTCTCTACTTTCCTATGCTTCTTCTTGAGAATTGGACACAAAAGCTATGCTTTTGTTCTTCTTTTCAGAATTGTCACTGATCCCCATCTTAAATGTTTGAAGGGATCCAATTAATTCTTCTACCTTCATGTTGCTGATATCCTGTGCCTCTTCTATAGCTGTAACTTTCATATCAAATCTCTTAGGCAAGGATCTAAGGATTTTTCTCACCAGCTTTTCATCAGACATCTTTTCTCCTAAAGCTCCTGAGGTGTTAGCAATTTCAAGTATATTCATGTGAAAATCATGAATACTTTCATCATCTTTCATCCTTAGATTTTCAAACTTTGTAGTTAGAAACTGAAGTCTTGACATCTTTACTTTGGAAGTACCTTCATGAGTAGTTCTAAGGGTATCCTAGACATCTTTGGCTAGTTCACAATGGTGTACTAGTCTGAATATATTTCTATCAATTCCATTGAATAAAGCATTTAAAGCTTTAGAGTTGCCAAGCGCCAATTCCTCCTCATCTTTGCTCCATTCTTCCTCAGGTTTAAGAGTTACCTTGCCATCTTTTCCAGTGATGACAGGGTGTTCCCATCCTTTGTTTACAGCTCTCCATGCTTTACTATCCACGGATTTCAGAAAAGCCACCATACGAGGCTTCCAATAATCATAGTTAGAACCATCCAGAAGGGTGGTCTGTTCGTAAATCCACCACCTTCCTTGTCCATAGTACCAGAAAATACTGTCCCTAGATCTCACCCAGTAAGCAAAACAGGCAGGGTGCCCGCTCTGATGCCAATTGAAATTCTGGAATCAGATATGTGATGTCGAAGAGGATGTCACGACACTACCTATCTGAACAAATGTATAATAATGAACAAGAATAGAAACAGAGTAAAAAACAAATAACACAAGAGACTTGTTAACCCAGTTCGGTATACAACAATACCTACTCTGGGGGCTACCAAGCCAGGGAGGAAGTCCACTATAAGTAGTATCAATTCAGAGTAATACACATCAAGACTACACCTTTCACTTAATATCTACCCAATGCAACTTCAATCTAATACTTCTTAGATCAGAGATCCTACTCACTCCCCCTCAATCACAGCAGTGATGAATAACCCTTAACCAATATGAACAGAAGACACACTTCAAGGACACAACTTGATCTTGCTTAAAAGCTTCAATCAAGTACAATGATACTCTTGCTTAAAAGCTTCGAGTACCTCTTACAACTCAAACAAAACACACCTAGTCCAAGACAGTCATTATGATGATTGTTTGGCTCACAAGAAAGCTAGTACACAAAAACGCTAATAACGCAAAACTCTTACAGCTTCTCAATACTAAAACCGTAACTAGGGCTGCAGCTTCTTCATAATATATATAGCCTTCAAAACGCAACAGCTGGGCCTTGGATCCAAATTAGTCTTTAACCTAATTAAACTAATTTCCACAATTCAAGGAACCAAATTAATAGCAAACAAAGACGTCCTTGAAAAGTCCAATCAGATCATAATCTAATATTTCCAAGTAAGGCTCAGTCCAATATCTCCAAGTAAAGCGCATATCTTAACAGATCATACATACAGAATTAGTAACAGAATAATATGTAGCAGCTACGGATGTCATGACATCGGCCTTGACATCAGGTAAAGGCCTGCACAAATAAAGGCTTCACTACAGTAGAATACATGTCATGACATCAGATTTTTCATGATAAAATCACAATGAGTTTTACCAAAAATTACAGCCAATCAACAACATCTACAAAGATTAAAAATCTGAATTATTAAGTTATTGGCTTAATCATTCTATTTTTATATAATTATAATAGTTTAATATGTTTGAAAATTAATAAAAAAACATTAACATATATATTAAATTAAAAAAATGAAATGGATTAATTTTTAAATGACTTGACACCGACACATTAGTAAATTAAACGCCACATCATTAAATATAAGTTTTAAATTGGAGAGGGGAATAAAATCCAATACAAAACTTAATTAAGGGATTAAAATCGTGGTTTTAAAAGTGGAGGGACTAAAATAAAAAAATGATAAAATAGGGGGACCAAAGTTACAATTAAACCTAAAATATAAAAATTGGGATGTTACAGCAAGCACGTGGATCCATACATGAGACTACCTTCTTAGGTCCACTAAAATTATTCAAGTACAACAATTTTTTTTTTTTGCAATTTTAAAAAATAAAATAAATATTTATAATAATTTTTTAAAATAAAAAGTATAAAGAAATATAAGATTGTATCATTAACCAATTTAATCGTATCATTATTTTACTTATAACTCATTAACTACTTTCACTAATTCATTAACGAATAAAATACATATCATTAACCATGTTTAGACTTTGAATCATGAGTTGTATTAATCAATTGTTGTACTTCATTAACCAACTTTATTTTACTATTTAAGATTATTTTTATATGTTTGGATACTCGTTAAACAAATTAAGAATTATATTAACCAATCTTTTTCAAATTATTAACCAAAGTTGATTTATCACATAAAACTTTATTTTTTGAAGTCATCATACTCAGTAACCAAGTTATGAACTGTATTAACTAAATTTTTACGCTCTATTAACCAATTTTCTTTAATCACTTAAGACTATTTTTATCTAAGAATACATATTAAACAAACTATAAATGGTATTAACTAAATTTTACACACTATTAATCAAAGTTGTTTAAAAAAAAATGTACAAAAATCAAAACTAAAAAAACAGTATTCATCGTATTTGTGAACAATAAGATACGGTGTAAGTGTAAGATTTTGTGTCAAGATAGTATTACTCTATATTAATAAAGGTCATATGTAGACATGACAACGAGGCAAATCAATGACGGTTATTACTTTCCCCCAAACTCAAACCCGAATGCCCAAATAATCACCGTTCTCCACCCCAAATCCAAATGAGGATGAAAATTAAAACCCAAACTCAACACAAACGGGTTCGAGTTGGATTCGGATATTCCCGCCCTACCATCATCCATTTAGTGAAATCAATTTTTTTAATAGAAATATTTATTTTTCTAGAATCAAATTACATTATAAATAATAAAATAAAATAATTTTAAAAATTTCATACATACATTTCGAATATTTTAAATAATAAATACAAATCAAAATATCAAAACATTGGTCACATATTTAATATTCTAAATTATCAAAAATAAATAATAATTTACATAATGAAATAAACGGGGCGCACTACAAAAAAAGCCTCAGTAGTGACGTGAATATCACGCCACAAACCAAAAAAACACATCACAAACCAATATTTGCGAAGTGAAAATTCACGTCGCAGGAGGCAAGGTGGCAACTTTTAGTGACGTGATTTTCACTGCACTATTTAGTGAAGTGAAAATCACGTCGCAAAATTTGGGTCAGAGATTAATGCATATTCAGTCAGAGCAGGCGTAACAGCGTTTGGGTCAGAAAAGCATCTTTAGTTGCGATGTGATTTACATGTCACTACTTAGTGACATGGAAATCACGTCACTAAATTTGCCTAGGAGTAAATGAAAAGCGCGTTTAATGTGTAATGTTGCGACGTGATTTTCATGTCACTACTTAGTGACATGGAAATCACGTCACTAATATTTTTTTTTGCAAAAAACCAAATATATATATATATATATATATATATATATATATATATATATATATATATATATATATATATATATATATATATATATATATATATATATATATATATATATATATATAATTAAATTAATAAACTAAATATATTAAAATTAATAAAATTTATAAATTAATTCAATAAACTAAATATACTAAAATTAAGAAACTAAAATTATAAATCTAATATTACTAAATAATGTAATTATAATTTAATTAATAGTTTACACAAATTCAAAATCAAAAGTTATAACAACAAAATAAAAACTAAACTAAATCATCAATCAATCCGGGTCGGGAAACTCATCCTCATTTAGATTTTCCTGATCAGACAGCGCAGAACCCCTCATATTTTGGTTTCCACCAAAGGATTGCATAAATTGTCGCATTTGTGCCTCCATATCCGATTGCCTTTTTGCCATGACCTCCATTTCCCGCTGATGCTCATTCCGCATTGCCATCATTTGGGCCTCCATTTGAGCTTTCAGTGCCGCTTCACGTTTCGCCGCCTCACCTCATTTACCGCCAATTGTCTTACAGTTTCTCTCTGTTCATCTATTAAAATTACAGGACGTGAACCTCCTTCCCCGTCGAGAACTCTTTGATATAGAGTTCTATCATCAAGTCTCAAGGTGCCTGCCAAATTTCCACCACCAAAAAAACAGCCGTTAGGCCCCTTGCCGCCAATGACTTTAGTCCAAAGATAAAAATCCACATCCGGATGAAGCGGCTCTCCCGGTCTTGGAGTATACTGAGGATTAACAGTCAGAAACTGTACAAGCAATGCTTGATAATCATCCTACACATAAAAAAAAGTTAAATATAAATTAGTTGTCACATGAATTTCACGCCACAAATTTAGTTGCCACATGATTTTCACGCCACAACATCTCACATGCCACATGAAAATTATAACACCCCAATTCTACCTGTCGGAATTAATTAATAAATCAGAATAATATATATCAACAAATTCATGGTTTCCACTTTGCAATCTATATCAACATACACTTTATCGGAACTTCACAATCGCCACTTTATCCGCAATATATATCAACAAATTAAGGAATCACCAATTTAATTCATATATATCAACGCTTTATCGACATTTCACAATCGCCACCAAATACATCACAATTCATCGCTTAAAGAAATACCGATAACTTAAAAAAATAATACCGATAGGTTAACTAAATATAATACCCAACTTAACCAAATAATACGGTCCACTTAAAAAAATAATACCGATAGGTTAACTAAATATAATACCCAACTTAAGCAAATAATACGGATAGCTTAAAAAAATAATACCGATAGGTTAACTAAATATAATACCCAACTTAACCAAATAATACAGATAGCTTAACCAAAAATATTACCGATAGGTTAACTAAATATAATACCCAACTTAACCAAATAATACGGATAGCTTAACCAAATAATACGGATAGCTTAACCAAATATAATACGGATAGCTTAACCAAATATAATACCCAACTTAACCAATTATTAATAATATCAATTATTAATTGAAATTATAACTTTAAGAAGTGGTAATAATTATTACCAGGCGTCGAACATGCTCAGCAGTGCTTATACTTCCCACAGCATTAAGGCAACCACCCTTTTCAGATGCTCTCATCTTCTTTGCATTTTCAGATTTGGCCTTAAACTCATCACTATCCCAATATTTAAGAAGATCCCGAAAGATTTCTTCTCCTATCCAACTGGGACGGATGCCATGAAGTTCCCAACGCTTTCTAACACGTCGTAGCATGTCAGAAAGTCGTCTTGCAGTTCTGCCATAATAATTTTTTTTAATTTGTCTCTCTTTCATTGGTTCCCACACACATTTTCCCTGCAATAAAAGTAGATAAAATAAAAGTTAGATAATTGTAGTGAAAACATCATTCAAATAACAATAACAATAACTTAAACAATAAATTAAGTATACATGAAAATGCATAAACCAATGGTCTCTATCCTCGCCCTTAACATCTTTAAAAGTATTTATAAGTTTTTTATAATTCTGCTGAATTATATAACTTATAACTTTGGCAGCAGTCCGACTCGGCGTGAATCTAAACAACATTAATTGAATTAACATTAATTATAAAGTTATTAAAAATGGAAACATATACTTAAATAAAAATTGATAAATAAGAAACTTACGAGCTTCCTTCGGGCCTAACAAAAAATCTCCCTTCAATGATATGAATCTCACTCGGATCATCATCCCCTCGAAGATCGCTCCCATCCAACTCATCATCCGCCACCTCATCCTCCGTAGTCTCATCCTCCGCCTGATCATCATCCTGTGGGGGAACATGTGGGGGATGTGGGGTGCGACCAGTCTGCTGGAAATATGGTGGAAAACTAGGACCTCCGGTTTGCTGGAAAGATGAGGGACCAGTCTGTGTGGGAGGTGGAAAACCAAATCCTCCGGTCTGCCAGAAGGATGGGGGAACATGTGTCTGCTGGAAGGATGGGGGCATCTGTGTCTGCTGGAAGGATGGGTGCATCTGTGTCTGCTGAAAGGATGGGTAACCAGGTGGTGGTGGGGTAATAAAAGACGGACTGTCATATGGATACTTAGAGGTGAGTAGTGGCAGAAAATCCTGAGTACTGGCCATGAACATACGATTAACCTGACTCTGTGGGGGAGGACATGTGGCCATCTGAGGTGACTGGCATACTACTACTCGTGGGTGTTGGGTCTTCTTCTTACCACTATCATCAGCTACACCCTTACCTTTATCAAGTCGGGGTGGCATTTTACCTATTTATAGAGATTACACAATTAATATAAATATATTCAGCAAATGGTTCACTAAGTAAAATTATAAAAATATAATCTCAACAACACATATTCATTAACACATATTCATTAACACATTCAATACATAGTTCATTAAGTGAAATTATAAAAAATACATTTTCAACAACACATATTCATTATTCTAAATCTTCATGCTCGTCATCCACATCATTCTCATCATTTGATGTGATATTGTCCTCAGATGCAATATCTTCATGCTCTTCATCCAATATAGACGAATCAACTAGATTCCCCTCAACCATTGTATCAGACAAACTTGTAGTTTGTTCATCTGCACTCACATCATTAATTTGTTCCACTTCATCAACTTGGAAAGCAATATCTTCATCCACTAGATCGTCAGATTCAATATGACTCATTGGTTTTGTTTTTATGACAACACGCCACCCTCGTTTATGTGGCACAAATGAAGGATAAGGAACATAATAAGCTTGCCTAACAATATGTGACATTATGAAAGGGTCATACTCTTTGTACCTCCGGTCCATTTGAATCTCAACAGTACCGTATGTCCTATCTATTTTTGTGCCTCTAGTTGGATCATACCATTCACAATAAAACAAGACAACTTTATTTTCCGAGTCCAAGTAAGTGTACACCAAATCGTAGATATGTTTGACAAAACCATAGAAGTCATCTTCACCACCATCTGTAACTCCTTTCACAAAAACACCATTGTTTATGGTATTTTTCCCTTCAGTCCATGTATGAGTGTGAAATTTATATCCATTCACGAAGTATGTGTGCCATTCATTTGCGCTTTGAATAGGGCCTTGAGACAAGTTTCTCTAATGGAGTATTTCGGGAGTCGGTGCAACAATGCTATACAATCTCTCCTTAAACCATGCTGGAAATTGAGCATGGATAACACCAGATTTTGATTGTACACCGGTAGTATGAAAATAGGTGTTGTTGAATTCCCTAAAAAGAAACACATTATAATTTTCAGAGTAATGAGCTTTATGATTGTAAAGAAAATTAAAAGTTATGGGTATGTATACTTACTCAAGAAATGGTTTAACTTCAACGCAGTTGATCAAGACATGAACATGGGCAGATTGCAATTCTTGTTGGGTCAACCAATGCACACCCTTTTTTCCAGATGGATGGCCTGGAAGCCCGAAGACCGATAAAGTGAATTGACTCCTTTCACTAACATTGACAGGATTTCGAATGATTCTTGGAGTTAACATCAAATGCTTGAAATAGTGACTGCAAAAATGTGATGTTTCTCGATGCAAGTAATGTGCACATATCGATCCTTCAACTCTAGCCTTATTTTTCACTGATCGTTTTGAATCACCCATGAACCTTTCAAACGGATACATCCACCTATATTGAACAGGACCTCCAAGATAAGCTTCATAGGCGAGATGCACAGGTAGATGTTCCATGGAGTCAAAAAAACCAGGCGGAAATACTTGTTCTAACTTGCATAGAATGACTGGAATATTTCGATCCAACTTAATGACATCATCTACTTTTAAAGCTGAAGCACAAATATCTCTGAAAAATTGAATAATTTCAGTCAGCGGATTAAGCACATGTTTAGGTAGAGAACCAAACGCAATTGGTAGAAATTGTTCCATAAAAACATGGCAATCATGACTTTTCATACCATGCAACTTCCCAGTGTTGGCGTCAGCACACCTTGCTAAATTTGAAAAATAGCCGTCGGGCATTCTCAATTCTTTTAACCATCGACAAACCGCTTTACCTTCTTGGGAGGTCAGACTGAAACAAGCCTTCGGTTTCAATAATTTCCCATTTGGTTGAGGCTTCAACTCCAACTCTTTTCGATTGCACCATTTTTCCATGTCATGTCTAGCCTTCTCATTATCTTTCGCCTTGTCTTTAACATCCATCACGGTGTTAAATACATTTTCAAAAATGTTTTTCTCAATATGCATAACATCTAAATTATGGCGCAACAAATTATCTTTCCAATATGGAAGGTCCCAAAATATACTTCTCTTTGTCCAATTGTGATCGACCCCATATCCTTCAATTCTACATGCCTTTCCAGTATCTATAATTTTTGGTAGCCCACAAACTTTGTCCCATACAGCACCTGGTGACAATCGGGGCGGAGGCATATCTGTTACCTATTTTTCTTTTATGAAATTTGTCTTGTTCTTTCTATACGGATGATTTTTTGGTAGAAATCTGCGGTGACAGTCAAACCACGAGCTTTTCCCCCCTTTATCCAACGTAAACGCCTTGGTCTCTTTCATACAATGCGGACAACCCATTCTGCCATGTGTACCCCAACCAGACAACATGCCATATGCTGGAATGTCGTTGATGGTCCACATCAAGGAAGCTCGCACAGTAAAATTTTGTTTACGTGATATATCATAAGTCCATTCACCACCAATCCACAACCTCTTCAAATCATCAATTAAAGGTTGTAAATACACATCAATTCTGGCTTTTGGACTCGAAGGTCCTGGAATGACGCACGTCAAAAACATATATGGTTTTGTCATGCACATCTCGGGAGGGAGGTTGTAAGGGGTTACAATAACTGGCCAATAAGAATACACATTTCCCGACGCTTGAACATAAGGAGCAAAACCATCTGAGCATAATCCAAGCCTGACATTTCTAGGTTCTGCGGCAAAATCAGGATGTATTCGATCAAAGCGTTTCCATGCCTCGCCATCAGATGGATGTCACATAGTGTCTGGACTTGTTTTGTTTGTATGATGCCATGTCATCTGACTTGCACTGTGCATTGAAGCAAACATTCTTTTTAACCTTGGAATTATCGGAAGATAAAACATGGACTTTTTTGCTACACGGTCTTGATTAGTGTTAATGGCTCTACTGCAAACTTTATATCTTGGACTCTTACAAAATTTGCATTCCTCCAACAATCCATCTTGAGTACCAAACTCATTGTCATAAAATAACATACAACCATTAATGCAACAATCAATCTTTCTTACTCTTAAGCCCAACTTCAACACCAACTTCTTTGCTTCATAAAATGTTGTAGGTAAGTTGTCTTTCATTGCAGTTGAGTCCAACATCATTTTTACAAAGAATTTCAAACACTGATCAGGAACATTCCAATTTGACTTGGCGGCCAATAATCTCACACACATTAATAACTTGGAGTCAGACGAACCGTCAAACAACGGCGTATTCATCTCATTCAACAATTGATAAAATCTTTGCGCTTCTTTGTTCGGCATCTCTTCCCCATCACAATCTTCAGGTTGATCATATGTCACATTCACACCAAAAGCATCCTCAACCATGTCACCGATCCGATTAAAGTTTTCCTCATATTCAATAGGCGGTCTTTCCTCATATTCCATTGACGGACGACTACTTGAAGCATGCGTACTGCTAGTCTCAGGTACGTTACTCGGCAAGTTTTCACCATTAAACGTCCAAACCCAATAATTTTCCATGAAACCCCTTCTATACAAATGCCTGACCACTTCATCTGGGTCACTAATTATAGGTCTACATTCACATTTAAGACAGAGACACCTAACTCCTCCTTCGCTTCGACAACATTCTTGAGCAAACGCCCACGTGATAAACCCGTTAACTCCTTCTATAAAATTGGGTTTAAGTGCACGTCTTCCTGGTTCCACTCTATCGTACATCCAACTACGATAATACAAATAATATTCCATACTGCACATATATCCAATCATTCTCTTTTTAGTAACAATAATTAAACATTTACTTATATCAACTATAAGTAAATAATTAAACATTTACTTATATCAACTATAAGTAAATAATTAAACATTTAATTATATCAACTATAAACAAAATATTATTATATTATTTTTCAAAACAAAATAATATACTTCACACTATAATAAACATTTTTAAAACAAAATAATATATTATTTTTTAATAACTATGTAGTAACCTTCATTTAAAATGTTGTTTAAAAAATACTAATTCACACTATTTTGTTCTTAACAAACTTATTATTCCTTTTAAGAAATATAAAATATAATTCTAATCCATTGTATTTTATTTTAAATATATACCTAATATATTTCATTTCTAATAACATTTCATTTCTATTTTGTTCATCAATTTTTATGATCTCTAATCATCAAAATTCAATTATACCAAATATACAAACTTATTATACCCTAATATATTTCATCAATTTTTCATCCTCTCTAATCATCAAAATTAAATATTCAATTAAAATTCAATATTCAATCTATTCAATCTATTTCAACTCTAATCATCATTTTTTTTACTCTAATTTACAATCTAATTTCCAACTCTAATTTTCTACAAACCTAATTTACTACAAAACTAACGTCCATCAATTTTAACCTTCAATATAATTTTCTACAAACCTAATTTTCTAAAATCTAATTCATCAATAAAAAAAACCTAAAAAAAATAAAATGCCAAAATTACCTCTATCTTCCTCTATCAATCTTCAAATATCTTCCTCTAATCTTCAATCACAAATATTACACCTAAAAAAAATTTATACCACAAACAAATAAATTACACTACGCCAAATTTGAGTTTTAGCAGCACCCCTACGAAAGCGCTTTTAGGAAAAGCGCTGTTATAGGCTTCGCTAAAAACAAAACTAAAAAACAAGGAAAAAAAGCGCTGCTGTAGGGGATCCTACGAAAGCGCTTTTAAAAAGCGCTGCTATAGGGCAAG
Source organism: Vicia villosa (assembly GCF_029867415.1). NCBI lineage: Eukaryota > Viridiplantae > Streptophyta > Magnoliopsida > Fabales > Fabaceae > Vicia > Vicia villosa. Next base: position 111,686,936 of record NC_081186.1, on the reverse strand, counting down.
AAATGAAAGCGCTTTTAAAAGCGCTGCTATAGGGGTAGGCTACGAAAGCGCTTTTTTCTAAAAAGCGCTGATATAGAGCTAGTTACGAAGGCGCTTCTAAAAGCGCTGTCGTAGCATACCCCTAAATTTTAAAAAATGAATTACCAGGGATCGAACTCCTGTCCTATATATTAAAACTATTAAATTATAATCTTTATGAAACATAATGAAAATATAAAATAAAATCATTTGGTTCTTTAGTTAAACAAAAGAGACAGAGAAAAATGAAAAAGATTTGGAAAAGCTCTCCTCCCTCACCCGAACCCTAGTTGCCGCCGCTGCAGTTTCTTCTTATTGCGTCGATTGTCGTTTACCACCACTAACATATCCTTCATTGCAATGGAAGAAGGAGGCATAGGAACACTCTCGGAAGTTCTCCAAAGCCTCAAGAAGTTATTGCTTAGGTATCGCGACGGTCTAGAACAGCTTGAGCGTCTCGAGAATTCCACCTCTACCTCCACTGCCAGCCTTAATTCAGAACTTTCGTTTACTATAAAGAAGTTTATCAACCAGATTCAATCCCTCTGCGTTGAGATGGACCGCCGTTTTGTTGCAGCCAAACCCTAACACAACCTCTGTAAAAGGTGAACAAATTGAAATCGCCTTGATTCCGATCTTGTCAATTTTTTATTTTGTTGCAAATTGTTGTTTTGTATGTATAAGATTGTATGTGCTGGATATGGTTTTTTACAATTTGTTTCGGCAATTGATGTTAACGAGCTACTGATGAATTGTCATTTTTTATTGATAAATTCATTTCTAAAATGAACTTAGGGAATGAAGTTAATGTTATCACAATATTGAATTGAATTTATTTCAATTTTTTAAAAGACGATTCAATGTAAAATGTAGGAAACAGTTAGTTTATTGATGATTTGTGATTTTGAGGATTTGAAAGGTTTTTATGTGTTTTGAGGGAAACTTAGGGAATGAACTTAGTGTTGTATTTTAATGGGTTAATTGGTATATTTTTTTTCAATTAATAGTTATAGTATCCAAGAGTTGTGTCATCAATACTGATATATGTAATGTTTTTAACAATTGCATTTAGTTAAAACTTAACCATATACATTTGATTTTTAAATTATTAGATTTGTGTATGGTAGGCTGTTTCTTTTCTGTTTTTGATGCGTTGTGTTTCTTGGAGTAGGCTTTTGAGATTTGGTCATTGTGGCTTATGTATCATACATGAAGTAGTTTAAACAAAGCATTGGCGTGTAGGTTCATCTGTCATCAGGAAGTAAATTTAACTTCCAAAAATATATCAAAAGATCTTTGGAGGGTGACTTCAAGGTAGTTGTCAAAGTCAAGGAAACATTTTTGTACTGTGCATTTGAAACATTATATTTTATCTTTCCAGCGATAACTGATTTGAAATACATACTTACCATTCGTGTTTGTTGTTATCGACAGTCCAGTCCTTTGTAAGTATTTTGTTCTCTCTTTATAATTTTCTTATTGATGGCAATCATGGTTACATTACAACACATGCAAATCATATATTAAAGTTTAGTAGATGATATATTACTAAACATATGATTTATCACCTAGGTTAGTAGATGATATATTAACTTATAAGTTTGTTCTGCCGATTGTTTTTGTTTAAAAAGAGCTTAGAGATTTGAACCATTCCTCAACATCAGCCAAGCAAGGGAATTCCATCCACCATTTTGAATCACACCTCTATCCTTAGAGATTTGAACCATCCCAATATTGTCAGGTCAGTTATTTGTTTTCTTCAAATCAAGCTTCGATGAATAGATTTATGGTGATTATATATATGTTTGGTGTGTGTGATATCTACAGGTTGTTGCAAATTCTAGCTACTGAGGAATATATGTTTGGTGTGTGTAAATCTTGAAAAATAGTACATCACTAATCCCGTGCTTAGCATTCACACTTTCGAAAGAGTAACTCATCTTTATACTAAACTATTGTTTCTATAGTGTAGTGCTGCTTTGTTTTATATCTCAAATTTCTTCTACATTTTGTGTTTGCAGTCTGTTCTACATCAAGCTCTTTTTGGAATTTGTGCACCCAAAACTTCTATTCATGTATGATACTATATACTTTCTCTTTTTTACATTGTTTAAAACAATCCAGGATGGTTCAAACCATGCAAAGTAATGTTATTGTAATTTTGTTTTCGATTTGCAGAAGGCTCATCTGAGCTATACAGCACCTGAACTTTTGATGGGCTCAACCAATTACTCAACTGCAGCTGATATCTGGTATATGGGCTGCATATTTTCTCACATCATTAAGCGCCAACCGCTGTTCAATGATATAGACAAGCATAGGGTATTGGCTGAGATATTCTGGTAATTTCATCAAAACACGATAACTATTTCTATGTTCTCTCTGCATGTATTAACCAAACAAAACTAATTAATTGAATATTTTTTATGTAAATAAGTGTTAACTGATATTTAAATTTGAATTTTCATTTCAGTATGGGAATTTAAGGTTTATGAGTTAATCGTACCTGTGTGTATTATTGTAGTCTACTCAGTGTATTATTAAAAAAATAGATATAAAATGGGATAATATATTGATTCTAATTTTGGCTTCTTTACAGATCTATACTCATTTTGCTATAAAACATGAGATGGTCACTCTTTTAGAGTCTTGAGTAAAGCAACATGTCAACAATAATTTATTCGTTATAATAAAGACTAGAATAAAGACTTGTTGGATTCCATGCTACCTCAATGAAGCTCCTGAATTTAACTCTTCCATTGATGGTGCCAATAAAATAACAAAACTGTAAAGAATTGTTCTTTCCTGAAATTTGGGGGCAATTCAATGCTGCTAAGGTAACCAATTTCCATTTCCACCATTCATTTCCTTCACTCTTTAGAGGACATCCTAGTGCTCTTGATTTGGTTTTTGATATCCATGATTTTTTTCCAACTTATTATATGATACATTTGTTTGTGTGTCAGAATGTTTAAGCATGGCTTATCTAATTTATAACTTATTAGTTTCATAAGTAGGAAGATTAGTTTCTAATTTCTAGTGTAGTGACAATTTACTTATGTGACTTATCTATAAGTCATTTAGTCAATATGTATTATACTCCTTTATTAACTTTATTTTTTTTCTTCTTTTTATTCTTATATGTATACATGCGTGGACAATTGAAGATAAATTAGAAGTTGATTTGTGCATTGTTGGAAAGTCAATTATGGCCATCGAGGAGTCACGTTCGGCGGGAGAGAACTAGTTTTCTTAAGGAGCAAATCAGTATATATATATATATATATATATATATATATATATATATATATATATATATATATATATTGTATTTTGTGTTTTGAGAATTTGATTGTAAACTTAGCTTCTAAAGCACTTATAAAATTAGTGATGTTTTATTTGTATTTTGATAATAAATATATGCAATACTTGTAGATTCAATTCATAAAATGTCTCATATTAAATGTATTTTTTTTAATTTTTATTTGTCTAAGATAATAAAAAAAGCATAAAAAAAACGCAACCTACGAAAGCGCTTTTGTAAAAGCGCTCTGATAGGGGGGCTACCAGAGCGCTTTTCCTGGAAAAAGCGCTTTTATTGGGGGGCTACCAGAGCGTTTTTCTGGAAAAAGCGCTCTTATAGGGGGGCTACCAGAGCGCTTTTCTGAAAAAAGCGCTCTTATAGGGGGGGCTACCAGAGCGCTTTCAAAAGCGCTTTCATTACCTACGGCAGCGCTAGCTTTGGCAGCGCTTTAACGCGCTTTAGTAGCCCAAAAAAAGCGCTTTCGTAGTCCTTTTCCGAAGTAGTGTTATAAAAATTAAAACGAAATTAACAAATTAAAACGAAATTATACAGAAAATTAAAAAGGATTTCATACTTACCTTGAATGGGGAAGAGATTTTGGGAGAAAATGAGGAAGAATGGTTGGAGAAAATGGGGAAGAAGGGTTGGAGAAAATGAGGAAGAAGAGAAAGAAATTGGGGAAGAAAGGGTTCTGGAACGAGAGAGGGGAAGAAGCTTTTTGGCAAAAGGTAATAAAGAGTTTAGCGACGTGATTTTCACGTGTCTAGGTTGCGAAGTGAAAATCACGTCGCAACTTACTAAAGCAATAAATGTGTCAGTCAACGTTCAGCATTAATTATGGCGTGGTATACTAAAAATACTTGCGACGTGAAATACACGCCGCAACAAAAAAAATGAAAATTTGAAATTCCCCCTATTGAAATTCCCCCCTTTGTCAGACTACTTTATCTGTTCTCAATTTTTTTAATTTTATTTAAAGGTTGCGACGTGTTTTTCATTTCGCAACTTTTTTTTTAAAATAATATTTAAAGACACCCCATGTGCCAACGTTGGTTTTAGTTTTTTAATATAAAAAACCTATAGTGATGTGATTATCATAGATGGTGAATTATGATTACCTTATTAAATAGTTAACCGTTTTTATATGATAGCTACAATAATTTTATTTATAGTGAAAAAAATAATTTAGTTTTAGATATTAGATTTTAAAAATTGTTATTAATATATTTAAATCTAATTATTTTTATATTAAAAAGCATTATTTATATATATTTTAGAATAATATTTTTATTAATTGCATAATTTTTATAGAAAAATATGTTTAAAATGATAAATAAAACTAGTATATGTTTTGGTTAATTATTAATTTTGTTTTCTGATAATCTTAAATCTACCAGAAATTTTGTACTCCCTCCGTTCCTTTTTAAGTGTCGTTTTAGAAGAATTTTTTTGTTCCTATTTAAGTGTCGTTTTATAATTTAATGTTATAATTTGTCATTTATACCCTTATTTTCTCATTAACTCCACCTCAAAATTTTCAATTAGTTATTGGAAAAAGAGAGTTTATGATTGAATTTATTTAGAAAGAGAAAAATAAATAAGGGTATATTAGGAAAAATAACTCTAATAATCCACTATCTTGGTTGAAGAGCTTTTTGCTAAAACGACACTTAAAAAGGAACGGAGGGAGTATCACTTTTCTGAAACGGCATTTTTGTAAGTATTCCTGCAAATATATTTCGAAGAAAATTTTGAAGTTAAGCAATAATTCTAGTAGTATGAGATTTCTTAGCAATACGAGGTTTCTTTATAGGTCTGTTTTTCTAATTTTTTGTGGAGGTGGTTATGATTTTAGTGGAGGTTTGGCATGAGTTTCTTTCCATCATTTTTAATAATCCCAATTTATAGATAAAATTGGTATAACTTTGTGACATTTGGCTATTTTATCAACTGAGTTTATTACAACTTTGGCAACAATGTTGATTTTGTGAAGATAAAGAGCAAAGAAAAGAAAGCAGTTGGTTCTACATGGTTAAAGAGGAAAGAAAGTTGCTTTACTTTTTGGTTTCTTGCAAAATTGGTGAAAGTTAAAACTATTTGTGAGAAAAAAAATAAAGAGCGCAAGAAAGGTGTGATAAATGAGTCTTTTATCTCATTGCACCACTTATTAAAAACAATTTCCTATATGTCTTACAATGAAATTTTTTTCCAATGTGCACTACTTTTTAATACTTTTATTTAAGTATATAACCCTTTGTTATTGAATGGACATAGGTTCATTTTCTTTAATATATATATTTTTTTAAGCCTTCTGTATAGTTAAAAATATATTATTTGAAATAAAGTAATTTTTTTATTTAATTTAAAAAGTAAAATAATAAAAATATAAAAATAAATAAAATTTATTTTATTTCAATTATATATTTTAATTATACAAATTTATTTTCCACTGCAACAACTTAAATTTTCATCGCAATACAACATATAATTCGCAGCGCAACAAAATGCAATGACGAATATATTTTTAATTGTATAAATTTATTTTATGTTGTAACGGTTGCAATTCACATTTTTAAGATATTTTATTCTTCTAAATAATGAAAAATAAAATAAATTACGAAATTGAGTTTTTTTTTTAAATATGTAATTGTCCAGACAAAATTGGAGTACTACACTAATGCTTCTTTATGACTCTACAATAAAAATGTTTTCGATCTATGGATACCCTTTGTTTTGCCCCTTATTTGAGGTTATACCCATTGTTTTGCCCCTTATTTGAGGTTATACCCTTTGTTACGCTTCTTACTAACATTGTCATAGTCATCACCACTGTTGTCCTTCACCTTGTAGCACGACTCACCGTATTATGGACATTGATCAAAATTTTCATACTTTTTCCGGTATAATATGCAATCATTACGGGATGCATTTTTTTGATATACTCCAAACTCATTGGACACTATTTTCTTGGCCTCATAACACGATCCGACACATTTTTATCTTCTGGTAGCATTTGTTTCAGAAACTCAAGCATTTTTGTGAAACTTTTATCCGTCCACCCACTTTTTGTCTTAAAACTAAACAATGTTAACACCGCAGGCAATCGTGTAAAACTTGTGCACTTCTTGTATAAAGGCGCATCCTTATCACTACATAAAGTATCATAAATACAAGCTTTCCTAAAATAAGATTCTTTAATATCACAAATCATATCTTCTAATCGATCATCCATATCTTCTAATCTATCATCCATATCTTCATCAACTTCATGTATTTCTGATGTCGCTTTTTGATATATATCCACTTCACCATGCGACGTCCATATTGTATAATTTTGACAACTTTCATCACAACAAAGGTGATAGAATATTTACTTCTTTGAAATATTTTTGATATTCTCGCATACGATACAAGGACAATAAAAAGTCCAATATTGCTGGGAAGATTTTGTTCCGCGTATTCAAGGAATTCAAGAACTCCTTTCTCATTCACCAGGCCTAATCTATCAGCTTTCATCCAGCTACGATCCATAATAAATTTTGAAATTTATATCAAAAGCTTGTAGAATTATTTAAAATACAACAACATGTACAATAATTTAAGAAACAATATTTATCTTCATATCATTGAATCACAACAATATATAAAATTTCAACAACATAAAAACAATCTCAATATCACTCAATCACAACAACACAAATGGCACACTAATGCATGCTACGCACATTCTCACATACTAACATCGTTATAAAACAACATTCTCACATATAAATATCATTATAAAAGAACATTTACACAATATTCTCACATACTAATATGTTGCATACACATATATACAACAACACTCTCACATATTTACAACTTACATTCACACAACATTCCAGAGGTTCATACACACTACATTGGAATATGATTTTGTAACCAATTTTTATTCACAACAGTATAACATTCAGCTGTTGGCGCAATTGGGGGGGAGGGTGTCAAAAGAGGATCATTTTTACACTTGGTACTTTTTAGGAGCAACACACCTTTGTGAGAGACACACTACATATTCACCCAACAAATTTTGGCGATAAGTGTGTTGGTTCTCCCATTTATAAATGCTCAAGTCTCCACATTTCTAATCAATGCGGGACTTATCCATACTACTAACATTTTTCAACACTTCCCCTCAAGTGTGAGTTTATCTACAATGCTCCCCCCTCAAGTGGAAGCTCTTTCTTCCACATACACTTGACCACCTCCTACTTAGTAGGGAATATCGATACAAGTAAGTTGGTCCCTTCGCTCGAAACTAAAGGCTCGTGGGACCATTTATGGCACAATTTAGGGGGGGCCAAACGAGGAGCATTTATGTTTAGGGACTACCTTTTAGGGACTACCTTTTAGGGACTACCTTTTAAGAACAACACACCTTTGTGAGAGGCACACCACATATTCACCCAAAACATTAAGGTAATAGGTTTGTGGATTCTCCCACTTATAAATGCTCAAGTCTCCACATTCCTAACCAATGTGGGACTTTCCCACACTACTCACACTTGTAATTCTTGTTCAACATTAACAACACCAGACGGATAACGTACCATAAATTAAAGAATAGGTCGTGACTAAGAAATCTTCGTCTAAAATCTTCGTGTAGTTGAAGGACTTCGCGAAAACTCAACCTTCATGCGTGTGCGACAACAATAAGCTGAAGAAAATGATGATAAAGGTGATGAAGTTTGGAACTTTCGTTATCGCTTTTGTCTATGTTCTTCACTAGGACATTTGTGTTTTGAAGGAAATAAACTAAATCTGATATGTTTAAATTTTAAAGAAACACATTTCACCATGGTTGAAAAGACCCAAACCGAAGTAAAACATATTAAATTTAGGTGACTTATGACCATAGGTGACAAATACAACCTTGGAGAAATTATTTTTTATTTTTATATAAATCTAAAAATTAATGGACACAATATTTATTGTATATAAAAAATGAAAAAACAGTTAAAGTTGAGAGGAATTCGAAACATGTAAGCTTTAATATATAACATAAATGTTATTTTTATACCAAATAATACACCTACACCGTATGTACGAACGACACTGTTCATGTACGGACGACACTGTTCATGTACGGACAGATATTATTCATGTATGAAAGTTTATTTTTAATACCTAGACATACATTAACCAACTTCATTACTGCATTAACCAAGTTTTTACACTGCATTAACCAAGTTTGATGACCGTTAAAAAATATTTTTAATATCTGGATGTTGCACTAATCAACTTTATTACTTAATTAACCATGTTTTTACACTGAATTAACCAAGTTTTGTGACTGCTAAAAATTATTTTTAATACCTGAATGTTGTATTAACCAACTTCGTTACTGCATTAACCAAGTTTTTACATTGCATTAACCAAATTTAGTAAGTACTGTAAAATACTGTTGAGTGTAAGTATTGGTGTAACAATTGGGTGTATGAATAACATTACTCAATATATAATCATAGTTATTATTACGAACCATTGTGATAGATCCTTTAATAAAATAAAGACGTCTAAATGTGAGCTATTACTTCGATTTTGATTGATTCCTGAGTTGCTAATCAAACAACAATAATTTAAACGTTCTATCATAAGATGCACATAGGCAAACATAATCGTTCTATCATAATTAACGAGTCTCTTACATTAGCGATCTTTAAGACATAGAGCCTTTTTTGTGAAGGAAGCTCATTCAATTCGTTCAAGAGGTATAAAAAACATAGTGTTTTATTTATTTATTTATATTTTTTAGAATTGAGGCCCTAAAGAACTTCTTAGCACATTTAATCTTATACAAGACAATTCGTTCTCTTGTCATTTATGTAAAGTTAATATTTTTATAAATAAAAAATTATTAAATATAAAAAAAGAATAAAGAATATAAAATCTAACCTATTAAACAACTAACAAAAATAATAGTTAGACGTACCATCTAACTCATCGCTAAGAATAATTATAATTTAATAATTTGAGTATATTATAAAATATTATAAATTATTCTAATGTTTAAGAAAAGAAAATTTATTAAAATTAATATTCTTTTAATTTATCAAGAAAAAAACAATTATAATATATAACTAAAAATCAAATAAAATTCAACTTGAAAGAGTGTTACAATATTATAAATATACTAGCTCCAGACATACACTCACGTGTTTGTCTGTTTATTTTACTATACATCTATGAAAATATAAGTGATATTTTTTTTAAACATTTTATTTTAAAAAATACAACATGTGAGTTAATATGGAAGTTAATAGAAGGGAGAAAAGTTATGGGGAAGTTAATAAAATATTGATATTATATAATATTATTATAGATTATACTATTTTTTTTATACTCAACTAATATAATATTAATAAACTAACATAGTATCAGTTGAAAAAAGAAAGGATAACTATCAAGTTAAATAATGAAAATTTTTTTAAAAAAACTAAGCAGCTATGAATCTGTGAAGTAATTTTAAAGTTGCCTATAAATACTATTGCACATTGAGGTGAAACTTGACACCAACAACTTTCTCTTTCTTTTTCTTATCTGAAACAAACTTGTGTGAGTTCCTCTCTTTCTCATAACACACACTCATACATACACTCATTTTACTTCATAATTGAATAACACGTTATATTTTATTGTTTGTTTTTGTTCATAATAGGTTAAGGAGTGAGAAGATGGGGAAAGAAGTAGAAAAAATTGACTTTGAAAAAGTGATTGAAGAATTTGAGAGGATAACAAAAGATGCCGAGAATGTTCAAAAAGAAACATTGAGAAAGATTTTGGAAGAAAATGCATCAACCGAATATTTGCAAAGTTTAGGACTTAATGGAAGAACCGATCCCGAAAGTTTTAAGGCTTGTGTTCCATTGGTCACATACAAAGATTTAGAGCCTTATATCCAAAGAATAGTTGATGGGGATGTTTCTCCTATTCTCACTAGAAAACCAATCACAGTTATATCCTTAAGGTACGAGGAGAGATATTCTTACTCCAAGAGTAAATTTTTTTATTTGAATTTGAAAAGGTTAGAAGTTTTATAATTTGAAAAAGTGTTATGTTTTTGCAGTTCTGGCACTAGTCAAGGAAATCGAAAATGTATTCCATGGAATGATGAATTGTTTAAAACCACATTACAGATATATCAAACCTCTTTTGCTTTTAGGAACAGGTATTATTCATTATCAATAATTCAACTTCATGTAATATTTTTTTTTGGTTTCGTAGCATTCAAACCTAACAAACATTCATTTTATAGAGATTTTCCAATCCAAGATGGAAAGGATTTAAGCTTTATCTATGGCAACAATGCACCACCAAAAAAAGGGGGCGTGATACTAGGAACAGCCACATCGAATGTACTCGGAAATCCAGGATACAAGAATGCAATGCAAGCACTTAAATCTCCAAGTTGCAGTCCAGATGATGTAATTTTCAGTCCTGATTTTCAGCAATCACTTTACTGCCACATCTTATGTGGACTACTTTTTAGAGAAGAAGTTCAATCAATTTCATCAACATTTGCACACAGTATTATATACGCTTTCAGAACATTTGAAAAAGATTGGGAAGAACTTGTTAATGATATAAAAAAAGGCGTTCTTAGCAGCAGAATCACCGTTCCTTCCATTAGAATTGCTATGTCCAAATTGTTGAAACCGAATCCTGAACTAGCTAACTTGATCCACAAGAAATGCAAAGGATTAAGAAACTGGTATGGGTTGATACCAGAGCTTTTTCCTAATGTTAAGTATATTCAAGCAATTATGACAGGTGCAATGGAGCCCTATTTGAAAAAGTTGAGACACTATGCTGGAGAAGTTCCTTTATTAACTTCTGAGTATGGTTCTTCTGAAGGCTGGATCGGTTCAAACGTGAATCCGAAAGTAGCTCCAGAATTTGCTACTTATGTTGTTCTTCCACAAGTTGCATACTTTGAATTTATTCCATTGATACAACTTGATGGAACTAGGTTAGAACTCGAGCCAGTTGGTTTAACTGATGTCAAGATTGGTGAGGAGTATGAGATTGTTTTAACCAATCCTGCAGGTTTATATAGGTATAGGTTAGGAGATGTAGTAAAGGTTATGGGGTTCCATAACTCAACTCCAGAACTCAAGTATATGCGTAGGAGCGGTCTTTTGCTTACGATAACCACTGACAAGCATAGTGAGACTGATTTGCAATTATCAGTAGAAAATGCATCCAAGTTTTTAGCTGAGGAGAAAATAGAGGTGATTGACTATACTAGCTACATTGATTTATCCACAGAACCAGGACACTATGTTATCTTCTGGGAAATTAGTGGTGAAACAAGTGATGAAGTGTTGTGTGAGTGTTGCAATTGTTTGGACAAGTCTTTTATTGATCCAGCTTATATTTTCTATAGAAATTGCAAAGGTATTGAGGCTCTTGAACTCCGAGTTGTTGGGAAAGGGACATTCCAAAAGATTCTTGAGAGCCAAGTTGAAAGAGGTGTACCTGTGAGTCAGTTCAAGACACCTAGGTGTGTTGGTCCTACAAACAACACAATGTTGCAAATTTTGTTGAAAAATGTTGTCAAGAGATATGTTAGTACTGCTTTTTGTTGATTTGTTTTCAATTAGAGAAAAATAAAATTATCAGTTTAATAAATTATTTAAATATGTGGTTGACAATAATTGTGGATAGAAGTCTACATGATTGGTTGGTAAGAGAATTAAGAATGTTTAATTGAATTGGAGTCAATAAATGTCATGATTGCCAAAATAAAATGGAAAGATCATACAAATGTACCTTTTATGTCCATATAATACAAGTATTAATAAAATTGAAGAAATTAAAATCATTTTGAAATTTTTTTTAAGGGTTAATTATGTTTTTTAGTCTCTATAAAATGACGGAAATGACTTTTAGTCCATATAAAAAATATTGAATTTTAGTCTCTATAAAATTACTTTTGCAAACAATTTAAGTCCCTCTACAGAGACTGAAATTGCGTGTAAAAGTAATTTTCAAGGGACAAAAAGTCAAAATTGAGATGTTTATAAGGATCAACAACATAGTAGGCGAACTTTGATTGGACCCAAGAAGAGCATGATCTATAAATGAGTCAGCTTAAAAAGTGTCACAAGATGGTTATTATAAGCCCTAGAGGTCAATAATTTTATTAGAACTTGATACTTTTATCAAATTATCTAATAATAATAAGAAATTTTTTTAGTATGTTTGTTTTTTTGGTTTTCACCACCAGTATCTGGCCCACTGGATCGACTAATTCGGTTCGAGGTTCAGTTCTAGCATCAAGTGGTTCAATCCACCTCCCGATCGCAGCTACAGAGGATTGAACTGTGGTCCTCGCTACCAAGTCCAACGTCAATCACCACTGGAAAACTAAGGATTGGTGAAGCATTAAGTGTGACTTGATTAGGAGATCCCATTAAACATATTCTTAAAGTATCCTTAGTCAAGTTTTATTGTGAAGTGGGATAACATTAAATCATTAAGACTATTATATGGATAAACTAATGATCACATCACATGGATCATAAAGAAAGAGTTATTAAGTCTTCACATATGTATACATATTACGAGTAATATATTACGAGTAATATTTATAATAGATTAACCTACCATGAGAATACTGCATAAAATGTTGTGCAAGGGTCATATTTATTCTCTAGGTGGTAGTGGTGTATACCACCCTTCGACCTGAAACCACTATTAGCCTTAAATGTGGATTCGAGTACTTTATTGTCAATAAAATGTTATCCATAACAAGATGACCTAAAAATGGTTGATGTGTACTTTACAAATCTTGATGAAGGATATGAGTGACCTAGATGAAATTTGTCCATCCTGCATAACCGGATAAATGTTTAAGGGTACAATATTAAATTGGACAAGAGTGGCGCAATCAAAGACTTGTATTCAATATAGATACGAGGGAAAAGGGTAATAATATGCATAAAACTAATCACTAAAAGGTTTTGTCAAATGATATGACATTTTTGTGACTTGGGTAACAGTGATGTTGCTAGATATTGTTCACTGTTTACTATATTAAATGTGTGATTTCATATCATTTTCAACAATACGAAAACCTACAGGGTCACTTACATAAGGAAAATATTATGGTAGAAAATAAATAAGTGAAGCTTATTCGATTATATGGTATTGTAATGCACTACCGTTAATTAGAGAAATGTGGAATATTGTAAGGTACAATGTACGTAACTGAAATATGGAACACCATAAGGTAAAATGTACTTAAGTGAAATAAGGAACAATGTCAGGTACAATGTACCTAAGTAAAATACGAAACTTCATAAGATATGACGCCCTTAAGTGAAATATTGTACACCGTAAGGAACAATGTGTTTAGTGGGCTTGTTCACCTTGGACCCACACAAGTGGTTATATAAATAGAATCATTGTGCTGAAGTATTTGCTACTTGACAAATTTTGGTTTGTTAAACCCTATCTACATTTATCTCTGCCAAAGTCTTCATTCATAATAACTAGCACTAAAATTTAAGGCACTCTGTTTTTGTGGAGTAAGTAGAGGTGTTGTTGTTCATTCAAAGCTCATGATCATTTTTTGATTATGCATCAATGGCTATTTTCCACAAGAGATATCCATTAATTCATTGATCATGCTCATTCATAAGGATCAACTTAAGGAAAGTTCTATTTTCAACTGCGTATTTTAATCGAGATTTCCCTTCCAAGATGGCATCAAACTTCAGGGCACGCGTAACCTGGCGAGTTATGGGCCACCCATTCCAACTAATTATGCCCATATGGAAGGTCTCCCAACCCATTTTCATATCCATTTATAAATAATTTAAAGGTGATGTGCCAAAGCACATCCAGTCTCCTAAGGAAGAAACTGTTTCTTCCTATTAACATGGAATGCTAGTTTTGTGGTTCTTGTTAGTAGGGATAACCAATCTCCATATCCTTACACTTTAGTCAAGCACTTGGGGGAGAAATAGTTCCTCTCCCATAAGCAAGCTCTTGCATCCATACATGTGTGAAGGTTCCCTTCATTGTATTTTTACAATACAATCGATGACTATCATTGGGCCTCAATAAAACTAACATATGCCACACTTACATCCAATTTTCACTTGCCTCAATCATATTCTTTGACATGATGACACGACGAGGCACCACGGAAACTATCAGCATCGACAGTGTAGACAATGATGTCTTAACATAGATGTGTGCTACTATGGAGAGTTACTTTGTTTCAACCAAACTCTCAAGAGAGCTACCAGAAACTTTATAAGAAACATATTAAAGACATCCAGGTCACAGGCAAAATCCTAGATCCACAATATCTCTCCGATGAGATTTGGGATACTATGGTACCATAAAAATTCAAACCACCATCACTATTGAAGTTTGATGAGAAAAGCGACCCCCAAGAATACATCATCTCCATCAATACTCAGATGGAAGTCATAGGCATCAACGAATCATTAAAGTGGAAGCTCTTTTCCAACATTAACAAGGAGGAGACCTTCAGGTGGTTTATGAATCTCCCCCGTATTTTATTGACTAATTATCAAAACCTCTAAAGGAAAATGGTCCTTTAGCTTTCAGCGAGTAAGCACCAAAAGGTGTCAACGACCAGCCTATTCAAAGTCCTCCAAGGCCATTACGAGTCATTAAGAGAGTACATTGATCAATTCAATGATGTGACTATCGAGGTTATACATCCAAACAAAGATATGTTCGTGGGAGCATTCCAAAATGGTTTGAGGGCTAGGCTTTTCAACGAGTCTCTCACCTAGAAGCCCTCCGACTTAATGACTAATATCATGGCACAAGCTTCATGCTATTTTTCTTTTATCCCAGCTTCGAAAGTATATTCCTGATCCATACCATATAATCCAAATGGATGATATGCAAGTGAGGGATAACCTAATTGTCGAGGGATTACCTATGAGGATTGAAGATTAATAAGTGAAGCAACTCAAAGGTAAAGAGATTTCTCTGGTGAAAGTAGTGTAGAGAGGACCTGCTGGAAGGAGTATGACGTGGGAGCTAGAGAGTCGAATGAAGGAGTCCTATCTAGAGTTGTTTTCGCCATGTAATTTTTGTTTTGGCGAGAATATTTTTAAGTGGGGAAAAGTTGTAACACCCCAATTTTTATATAATTATTTTAGTGTTGATATGTGTGTTGCTTAATTTATTTCATTTATTCTGAATTATTTAAAGTATTTTAATGCTTTGTGAAATTAAGGAGTATTTTAGTAATTTAATAAAGATTGTAATTGTAGACTTTGAGAGCTGAGAAATAAAATAAGATTGATATAAATTATAAGAAATAAGTAGACATTTTTCAATTATTTAAAGAAAATTAGAATTATTAGAATTATTAAAAATAATTTATAGTATTATATAATATGTATTTATTAAATAATTATTTAAGTAAAATTATATTTAAATAAAATAAAAGTGTTATATTTTATTTAGAAAATCTAATTTTATGGAATAAAATAATTATTGAGAATTTAGCGTTATAATTTCTAAAAGTTAGATACTAGATATGGGTGTGGGCAAGGGGTGAGCAATTGCGATTTTAGGGTTATATTTAAACTAATGTGAGGGGGATTGAGAGTACGTGAAATAAATCATAATTTTGGGGAAAATGTCTAGAGGCATAGCGTAGGAGAAAGAGAGAGCGGTAGATTCCAACATGAAAAAAAATTATTAGACCTTCAATTTTGATGTAAGCGGCGGGGATTGCTTTACCCATGGGTGATTGTTAGGCAACCAGGATGGTGAGGGATCCTTAACCTCCCATTTGCTTCATTTTTATTATTATGAAAATTCTTCTGTAATCTATTTGGCCAATTTTATTTGGGCAAACTCTTTTGACATCGATTGATAAATAACATAGTTTCTACGTGTTTTGTTGTGGCCAAATAGGATATGGAAAAATCCCTTGTGACCACTAACAAATGGTTTGTTATTGATAATATATAGATATAAATAATTCTTAGTGTAATATGTTTATGTGAATTGGATGTTATGATTACTGTGTTGTTTTGGAATGTTCGGAAGAATAGATTCTTGTAAATCTTGCAATATCGCTAATTTGTTCGGTAAGTGATTTTGGCTCATTTTTGCCAATTGCTGTAAAGTCAATAATTTAAAAAATGTTAGAAAATAGATTTTTTCTCGAAAAGCAAATAAAACATAAAATCGAGTTTTGAAGGAGGGGCGCGGAGGAGTCACGACGGCCAGGCAGCGCCGCTACGGCGGCGGCATGCGATCACATGATCGAGAAATTGTATGGGGAGGCGCGGCGGAAAGCGGCAGCGCCGGGCAGCTGAGTCACCGATACTTGCCGCGACGCAATGGCAGCGGCCAATGTCCGAAGTCACACAGGTGTCCGAGTCTAAGATGAGTCGCGCAACGATGAGAAGCGTTGCAGAGGCGTCGCGCAGGCCAGCGCCGGAATAGTGTGGTGCGGTGGTAGGTGTGTCGTTGTGCCCGCGGTGGTAGGTTAGGCGGTGTGTTAGGGGTGTTTTTTTGGAAGTTTCGATTTTGGGTTGTTTTAGTGATTTTTGAGTAATTTTTGACATCAGTGACCTTTTTGTTACCTTTGGGTAATTTTTGAGTAGTTTTGAGTCAAACTGTCAGCATTAGAGTTTAGTAGAATTATCACCCGTGAAAGTGGTCAGTAGGGTACTTTGGAGTAATTGGAATACTTAAGAGTCTTGTTGGTGAGATTTTTAGAATTCCCTTGTGAACTTTATGAAATTATTTATTTCAATTGTTTTGGAGTTCAGAGTACATAACATAAAATATACATTTTTTGTGATGTTTTTGAGTTGAGGTAATTTACGAGTAACAACACAATTTTACTTTGTGGTTGATTAATTTGAAAAAATGCATAAATATATTATATTTTTAGTTGAGTAATTCAGTGGGATTACAGTGATGCCTGATTATTTGCAAAACTATGGTTCAAGAGGGGAACCTATTTTAAGTAGGATTTTTGTTAGGATGTTAGATCTAAACCCTAACAAACTAGAGAAAACACTAATAAAAGTTGTAAATAAAAGAAGATAAAAATTAACTATAAAAATAAAGACTCATTTGTTTTCATTGATACTCTTCAATGTGTCAAAAACACTACATATATAATAATACTAATGGGCCATTATCTAAAATACCCAAATACTAGTGGAAGCTCAATTCAATAACAATTAAACTAAAATACCAACTAATATAAACCTTAAATTAATAATTCTAATTAAACTAAATACAATTTTACTCTCTATCATTACTCACCTCTTCAAGAACAACCTTGTCCTCAAGGTTGTAAAAAAATTTATTGCTACATTAATCTTTCCTGGATCCCAATGTTTGAAAGGAGAATTAGTTGACATATTCATATCCACTTGTCCACCGAGATCCCGCACATGATGTCTTCCAATTCTAAAAATCAACACAAATTTTTTTTCTTCCTTTTAATCAATTCTTCCTTGATCTTAACATAGATTTCCTCATCATTCTCCAAGTTTTTCTGTTGTGACCCAATATTGTCTTCACATTCAATAAATATGACCATTTTGCCTCCAAGGCTATGAAACCAAGAATTCCATCTCTCTATGGAAATTTCTAATGTATTTATAGTAAGTGAGCTAGAAACATGTGTATTAGCCATGTGAGAAAAATGCAATGTTTGTCCATGCTCTAAAATAGCATCAGTATGCTTGGAGGATAATAGAGAAAGCAACACAACTCCAACTAGAATATTTGAAGTGAGACAATATTTGGTATTTTCATTGCCAGGAAAATTATCAGAAACCATAAACTTTCCTTCACCAAAATTTCTCACCCTTTCCAACATGACAAAGTGTAGAATTCTATGTGAATCTAAAGAAGAACTCATAAACATAGTGGACAACAATTTTAAGATTTGGAAGGTATAGGCATTCCACAATAAAGCATGTCTCTTTGGCATTTTAGCAAACATGTGGTAGGTTTTGGATGAGGACTCAATTTTCACATATTCATGTGATTTAATAGTTCCAAAACCAGAAAATTCAGCATTAGAAAATCTAAATACTACATCAACACAACAACAAGCAACCAATGTATGGAAAAAAAGGATTAATTATAAATTTGGCCACCATCCTTGAATTTTTCCACAATACATTGTTCAATTTGGAACCCAAGGGAATTGTATATGTGGTGGTGCAATAAGGAAGGGATCTCAATAAATCATTGCAACAAAAATGAACAGAGAGACAGCCAAAAATTGTTTTTACTGTGATACCAAAA
Source organism: Vicia villosa (assembly GCF_029867415.1). Taxonomy (NCBI): domain Eukaryota; kingdom Viridiplantae; phylum Streptophyta; class Magnoliopsida; order Fabales; family Fabaceae; genus Vicia; species Vicia villosa. Next base: position 111,668,293 of record NC_081186.1, on the reverse strand, counting down.
GGAAAAATTGTAGATAGTTGGAATTTTTTTAAAGAAGTGTCATCGTAAGGTGGGTATGTACCTTCAGAAACACTATGATCAAGGGGTTTTGGCAGCGGCAACTCCGACGACGGATAAAGAGCATGATTTCTAATTTTTTTTGTCTTCTTTCATAACGGTGAGGCTCCTCTGTAGTATGTGACAAATGAAGGGTGTAATACCAAGTTGTAAAAGCTTCATTTCTGGCTTTAGTGATGAATGGGGAAGGTAGCCATCTACTTTTACAAACTTTGTAAGTGTGTGGAAGAACTTTGGTTCAAGATGCAAGTTAACACTTTGTGATTTTGACTGTTGTTGCTTGATCTCAATGAAAATAATGAAAATGGATGAGAAAAGTGAACTTGCAATTTTCTTCTTTACAACTTTAACCACATCTTTCGGCTGCCAATGATTAGAAGTGATGGAATCACAAATTTGGATGTTCATGGTCCAATCAGGCCCCATAAGAAGATCACTAGTTGCTTTCTCTACTACGACAGTAGCTGAAGAAGACGAACCAGCCATCATATTTTTCACCTCTCTCTGAACCACGAATAATCGCTTCTCAAATAATCGATTCTTCATAAATAACCTTAAACTCAACAAAAACGGAAAAAGAAGAAAACTTGGAGGTAAATTTATCAACAAAAAAACTCTAAAATTACCAAACCCTAGTTCAAGTTCTCCTTCAAATGATTTGTCTGGATTTGTTTTTGTTGCATCATGGGAGTTCACTGTCATCTTTAAGAAACTTGGATATGGAGGTTTTGGTGGAATTGACAAGTCCGCATCATCCGAAAACCCGTTTTCGTTGAAGGGAGCCTTGGCCATGAGCACTGATGAAGAATCAAAGACGGAAGTGAGTTGAGTTGTGTGATCCGAGCTTGACGGTGTCTCCGTTAACGAGGGTTTCTGAATGACATCTGTGAAATTAGGTTTTGACTCTATAGAGTCATTTGTCAGATTGCTATAGTCATAAGAAACGTTGCCTGAACCATTTAAGATGGAATGAAGTCCATCTTTTGATTTATCCCTGATTTCAATTTTGTGGTTCGGACCAATAACGTGTTCCTCCCCCTCATCTTGTTCAAGCAAGGAACTTCGTTTCATGCTGTCACGTTTAAGAGATTTTTTTTCAAAATCCTCTTCAATCGGTTCCTCTTCCTCTTCCGAAATTGGTAAAATTTCTCGCCATTCAGGTTTAAAACGCCATAACAATGCTGTTGTAAATGTATCCCAATTATATCTGCGATGAACACGAGACCACCATATCCACCATGTAAAAGCAGAGCCTCTCAATGCTCCAACAGCCTTTAAAACCTTCAATGACTTTGGTATTTCATGCTCCTTGAAAAATTTCTCCAAACATAGAATCCACCAATAGGCATCTTCTTCCCCATCAAACAATAATATTGTCATGACTTTAAGCGGAAGTGAGATCGAAAATGAAAGCACCAATTGTTAGGATGTTAGATCTAAACCCTAACAAACTAGAGAAAACACTAATAAAAGCTGTAAATAAAAGAAGATAAAAATTAACTATAAAAATAAAGACTCATTTGTTTTCATTGATACTCTTCAATGTGTCAAAGACACTACATATATAATAATACTAATGGGCCATTATCTAAAATACCCAAATACTAGTGGAAGCCCAATTCAATAACAATTAAACTAAAATACCAACTAATATAAACCTTAAATTAATAATTCTAATTAAACTAAATACAATTTTACTCTCTATCAATTTTTGAATAATTTTAATGAATGTTTGAGTTGTATGTTACTTTGCTGGACGTAATCATGCATGCATATATATTGGAGTTAGGTATAAGATATCAACAACAACAACAACAATTAATGTTGTTATCTTGAATGTATGTTTTCCTTGCCTCGTTCTAGTTGAAGAAGAGATAATGTAGTTATAAAATTCGTTATTGAAAGAAATGATGTTTTTGAATTTTATGGAAGAAATGATTTTTTCGAGTTTGGTTTAGTGGAAAAATAGAGGGTCATAAATGGAAGATGAAGTTTGGAGATAGAGGATGAAGATCCTCTAAGTTCGTATAAAGCAAAAGTGAAGAAAATGAAGTGTTATATATCTTGGAAAAAGAAAATTGGATAACTTGTCACCACGATTGAAAGTATCGACCGTGGGGAAATGCAATTCATTTTTAATGTAAAAAAATAGGAAGACGCCACTTTACACCACTATTAGAATTTCAACTGTCGTGAAAAATGACTTAAAAATAAATAAAAAACAAAGATGCTTGTGTTGGAATTCGAACCTATGACCAGATGTCACTTTTCGCTATAGTGAGAATTTCAACCGTCGTAAAAAATGACTTAAAAATAAATAAAAAATAAAACTACTATGTCGAAATTCGAACTCATGACCAGACACTATTTTTCACTATGGTTTGAAACTTTGATCGTAGTAAAAAGTGGCTTAAAATATAAATAAAAAGAATGCTCCTAATTGAATAGATTCTATTATGGTGAATACTTCGACGAAGGAGATAATTTAAGATGAAATCTATTTTTTTGTAGTAGCAGTGAGAAAATCGTTTTATCCCTAGGATTCGGCCCAAGAGTTTAGCTATTAATATTCTAGGTCCACGGCTTGAAAAGATTATTCATAAAATTCTCTAAAATTCAAGATACAGAGCCTTTTGCAATCTTATACGCGAGCAAGCTATCCCGTTACTGTAATTCATGCACACACTTAATTATATTTTTTATAATTTTAGATTTTTGTAATAATTATTAAATTAAAATTAAAATTTAATATGTCCGAGTTTATCTCTGAGTTTATCTTTTAAAGGTTGAATTTGATGTAGTTGTTGACAACACCAGAAAAAAAAAACAATGAAATCTTAGTACATACAAATTTAATTGTTTTACATTTAATTTGTTATTATAACTGAATTATCAAGTTAAACAAAATATGTGATGGTTCGAAGAATTTAGTATCAAAATATTTGTAACACAAAGCTTCATCTATATGTATTTAAATCTTCCATCGTAAATTGAATGTTGTTTAAAGTTAAATTAAAATTTTAATAGATTTGTCAAAGAAAACAAGACAAATTTATTAAATTAATTTTATTTTCATACAAATAGTACATAATATTATTTAAAAGAGTAACTAGAAAATAAAAAATTAATACTACAATAAAAAAATGATGTACCTAATTATTGAAATGAGAAATAATAAACAAATTTTAAATAAACTCAATTTAGTAAAAATGATGTACCTAATTATTAACTAGTCTAACTAGAGAGTAGCCAACTAAATTCATAGGGCAATCCAACTAAATTTAGAAAATTTAGAGGGCACCCTAACTAATTCCAATTTGGGAAAAATTTGATCCAACTCTATTCAGTTTGACTATTAATTTTTCTTTGTAGATCAACAATGTCTCTTTCTTTAATGACATTTTGATTGATAATGATTTGATTTTCCGCATTCAAAGTATGTGACATTTTTTTTCTTCTTATGTTTCTTCTTTTGCGGAACAGACTTCTTGAAATTAATCAAATTTTTGTTAGAATGTTTGAGCTTATGTTTCTTTATATATTGATTGTAGCGTTTGATGAATAACTTCATCTCTTCTTCTATAGGAGATTATCACTTCTGATCTTACCGAGCAGATCAGATGACCGACAACAATGAAGGCTTGAAGTTCAGGATGACATATATGGAGAAAAATGTGTTGTACCTGCAAGGCACTCCGATGCCAAAGTAAGTATGTATTCCACAAGGTACAACAAAGTAATGGGGTTTTAGTGGTAAGAAAAAGATTACCTTGCCCTCTGTATGTAGAGGGCTATTTATAGGATGTTTTGGAACGGATTGGACGCCTCCTTTTAGGGCGGATATTTAGGAGACGCGTGGATTGGTTGTTTACCAAGCACGAGGGGTCCTCGTGGTCGGTTACTTGGCATGTTTGCCCAGTCTGGTCGGATGGAAACCACCACGTGCGTTCTGAAACGTATTGGACCGAAGGCGGGAATGGCCCAATTGACTGGATTGGGCCGGTCCAGAACAACTTCCATCCTTGACTTTCTTCGTCTTTGATGATGAAGCTTTCAAGGAAAGATGATACTTTTCTTCTTTGACCTTCTCCGTTTCAGTTCATTTTCATGTTTGGTCAGCTTTCCAAACAGTTTTGTGATATCAAAATTAGAAAAATAATTTAATTCTTTTATGGTTGTAACCTTTGGTTGTCATTCCCTCCCTGCACATATAGACCTTAAAATTATGTTAGCACGATCTTTGTTAGAAAATGACTTTCCCAAGTTGTCTAACTTATTGATTAAATGGAGAAAACGAGCCTGCATGGATTCCTTGGATAAATCGGGTTTGATACAAAAAAATTCATACTCCTCTATCAATGCATTGATCCTAGAATCCTTATCATCTTCATTTTCCTCGTAAAGGACTTGATGTATGTTCCACATTGTCTGTGCTCTCTTAATCATAATTAAATTTTAAAATGAACCCAGAAGAGTGAAGAGCACAAAGACGAAAACGAATCCAATGGAAAAACCGAATCTAAGAACACAAAATTGGTGCAATGTTATTGTGAGTCCTATCCACAATAACATTGCATCATTCTTCTCCTAGAATGAGAAACTTGGTTTGAGATGCTGAATAATTCAGATGTCATGAACGAGTTTGGAAGTTGGAATGGTGAAACCGTAATGGGGAATGGCAAAACCGTATTGACAAAAAAAAAGTTTAGAACAAGTTGAGGTGGAAGCTGAATTTGGAAAAGAAGAACCCTAAACACGATAATGAAGAAAATGTTTATTTTTTCTTTAAATAATCCAACTTTTTATAATATAACAATCATTCATCAATTAATTTTAATTATAATAATGACCTGGAAAAATAAAAACGAAAATAAAATGCCACGTATTTAAAAAAACTTATCTTTTTATAAAAAAAATTAGGGATGGAAAATCAAAACTATTTAAAAACAAAATAGGAGAATTATTTTTAAGAGTTGGGCCTGTTTATTTCAGCTTTAAAAAATGATTTTTTTTTTTTGTATTTTTCAAAATAGACTTTACAAAACTATTTTTCAAAATATTACAAGTTTTTTTATATTCGTTTTTCTAAAATGAAACACTAATTTTGAATTCTATAACATAAACATACATTACTGAAGATCAAAACTAGTCAAAATCGATTTTTTTTTTAAAAGTTATATTTCAAAAACAATTTTTATGAAAATCTATTTAAAATAGCTTCAAAATTAAGTGTATTTTAAAAAATTATATTTCAATAAAAAGATGAGATACCTAAAATAACATTTTTAAAATAGCTATTCAAACTAAATTTTCATTTGAAACTTTTATTAAAATTTTCTTTGTAAATTTTTTTACACAAAATTATATTATTACTATAAAAATCATTTTTAAAAAACGATAAAAAAAGGCCCAAAATAGGGGAATTCAAAATGTAATTTAGTCTAAAATTTTATATTATTGTACATATAAATTTAATTGTTTTACTATTAACCAAATATGTGGTAATATTTAAAATAAAAATATTTGTAATACAAAACTTCTTCTATATTTTATTTAAATCTTCCGTTGTAAATTAAATGTTGTTTAAATTTTTTTACAAATAAATTACAAATTTTAATAGATTTGTCAAAAAACATGAAAATTTTATTAAATTAATTTTATTTTCATACAAATAGAACATAATATTTAAAAAATTAGGTACATATATTATTTATAAGACTAACCAAAAGAGAAAAAAATAGTATTACAATAAAAAAATACTTTCATCTTAAAATAATTTTTTTTTTCTAAACCGACACTCAAATGAAAAATAATAAACAATTTTTAAATCAACTCAATTTAGTTAAATTGATGTACCTAATTATTAACTAGTCTAATTAGAGAGTACCCCAGCTAACTTCAGAGGGCACCCCAAATAATTCCAGTTTGGGAAAAAAATCTTACCTAACTCTATTGATTTTTCTTTGTCGATCAGCAACGTCTCTTTCCTAAATTAGATTTTTAATGTAACTAAAGACTAATTTGATATTTTCTTTAAAAAGTAAGTCAAATTCAACTCGAACTAATTCATTATAAAAAATAAAATAAATTAAAAACTACAAATCTTAAAAAAAATTTAAAAAATGAATCAAGTTTCTATACTACTAATATAATATTCTCTTTATTTCAAAATGGATGTGGTTTAAAGTTTTTTCATACGAATTATTTGGGGTTGCACCCCTAGTGCGAGCTTTATTAATCATTTGCCTATTAAAAAAAAAAAAATTGTCATAAGATATAGTACTTTTATTAAATTAATCATATTAATGTGATGAAAATAGTCTACAAATTATAATTAGATAACATAATTGAAAAAATAATAATCATTATTATATTTAAAGTGAAAATGACATTTATTTTAAAACAATTATTTTAAGACGACGCTTATTTTGAAACGGAGGAAGAAATTGTTAAGAATATAATGGATAAGAATCAAGTAAGATATAATAAAATAAATAAAAACAATATTTTTATTAAATACACTCCCTCAAACTGATTTTCATGCTGCCTATAAATACTATTAGATGTTGACGAGAATAACAAAGAATGCTGAGAATATTCAAAAAGAAACATTAAGAAAGATTTTGGAAGAAAATGCATTAACACAATATTTGCAGAATTTAGGATTGAATGGAAGAGAATGCATCAGCTGAATATTTGCAGAATTTAGGATTGAATGGAAGAACAGATCCTGAAAGTTTCAAGGCTTGTGTTCCATTAGTCACTTACAAAGATTTGGAGCCTTATATCCAAAGAATGATTGATGGTGATGTTTCTCCTATTCTCACTGGAAAACCAATCACAGCTGTATCCTTAAGGTATTTGATGGAATGATGAATTGTTCAAAACAATGGCGCAGGTGTATCAAACCTCTTTTGCCTTTAGGAACCGGTATTAATCATTGTTAATTATTCAACATAAAATGTCGGCGCTTTATGAATTAAATGTGATCATATGTGTTAGACATAAAATGTATATTCAATTTGAAATGTCGGTGATATATGAATTTCTGACAATGAAACATCATAATAGATACGACACTAACACATCGACTTGGATAACAATTTGATAAAATGAATGCAATGGAATGTTATCATATGTGTAAATAGAACTTACAAAAACTAACACAATTTCATTATATAGGGAGTTTCCTGTTCAAGAAGGCAAGGCCTTAAAGTTTAGTTACATTGGAAAATTATCACAAATAAAAGGGGGAGTGATTGCAACAAATGTAATATCAAATATAGTCAGAAATCCAGGGTACAAACATGCAATTGAGACACTTCAGTATCCAAGTTGTAGTCCAAATGATGTTATCTTCAGTCCAAATTTTCACCAATCACTTTATTGCCACCTATTATGTGGACTACTTTTCAGAGAAGAAGTTCAATCAATTTCATCAACATTTGCACACAGCATTATCTATGCTTTCAGAACATTTGAACAAGATTGGGAAGAACTTGTTTATCATATCAAAGAAGGTGTGCTTAGCAACAGAATCACTATTCCATCCATTAGAATTGGTATGTCCGAATTACTGAAACCAAATCCTGAACTAGCTAACTTGATCCACAAGAAATGCACAGGATTAAGTAATTGGTATGGATTGATACCAGAACTTTTTCCTAATGTTAAGTATATTCAAGGAGTCATGACAGGTGCAATGGAGCCTTATTTGAAAAAATTGAGACATTATGCTAGAGAAGTTCCTTTGTTGACTTCTGATTATGGTTCTTCTGAAGGCTGTGTTGCCGCAAATGTGAATCCTAAATTGGATCCTGAATTCGCTATTTATACCGTTCTTCCTCAAATTGCTTACTTTGAATTTATTCAATTGAAACAACTTGATGGAACTAGGTTAGAACTTGAGCCAGTTGGTTTAACTGATGTCAAGATTGGAGAGGAGTATGAGGTTGTTTTCACCAATCCCGCAGGTACCAAATTCTTTAACAAATTTTTTTATTACAAATTATCAGTGGAAACAGCGTCTATGATTTTGGGTGAGGAAAAAATAGAAGTGATTGACTACACTAGCTACATCGATTTATCGAAAGAACCGGGACACTATGTCCTATTTTGGGAGATCAGTGGTGAAGCAAGTGATGAAGTGCTTGGTAAGTGTTGCAATTGTATGGACAAGGCTTTCATTGATAATGGATATATTCTTTCTAGAAACACAAAAACTATTGATGCTCTTGAACTTCGAGTTGTTGGGAAAGGAACATTCCAGAAGATTCTTGAGAATCATGTTGAAAGAGGTGCATCTGTGAGTCAGTTCAAGACACCTAGGTATGTTAGTCCTACAAATACCAAAGTGCTACAAATATTGTTGGAAAATTCCATCAAAAGCTATGTTAGTACTGCTTATGATTGATTTATTTTGAATTACGGAAAAGTAAAATTAACAGTCAAATAAATATTTTAAAATAGCATGCAATGAAATATGTCGTTGACAATAATGCTGTTTAGAATTCACATATTTATTGTTTGGAATAAAAGTGAAAGATCGTATGAATATGTACCCTATCTATATTTGAATAATAATATATAAATAATATTGAATAAATTCATCTATCTTTGCAAGTTGGATATTGTATTGGTTAAGTTGTTACACTTAAACAATCATGTGTAGAATTTTAAATACATGAGTGTGTTAATAATTTTTAATTTTTTTTAATAAGATAACGTATATATTAAAAATAAACGGTACAAAACGGAGAACCAGTTAGCCCCAAGTTACGCGAACCTAAAGAAAGGTATATCTGACCTATTCTTTACAAAATCATTCTGAATTCCTAACGGAATGGAATCAAAAAGGGCGATAGAGTCAATGCCGAGCGTTAAATAGAGTTGATTTATGAATCTAATGAGTCGAACTATACATAGTACAAATTCAGTTCATTTAGTTAACGAACTTAAATTTTTACTTATATTCAGCTTATTTGGTTCATAAGCCAAGTTCAATGATTTAGTTGTCGAATCAAATTTCTAACTATGTTTGAGTTGGTTTGGTTTATTGTCAGTCCTAATTAGCACCTTCCATGTTTTCCTTGACTAACAAGTCTTTATTGTACTTGGCTTGGGTGGAGAGGATAGCACCATTGTGCTGCCCGTGCACTTCAATAACAAGAAAGTACTTTGGCTTACCATGTATGTTCCTTGAGAGAAAATTTGTGATGAAGCTTGGAAATTAAGTCATGGACCAGCTTGGAAGATGTGCCTATGACTATTATGTCATCTACATAAACTAAAGCATTACAAAGTAATGTTCTGATGTTGATAGATGAAGAGTGAATGGTCACATTTTCTTTTATCACATTATTTTTATACATCCAAATCCTAGTCTTCTTGTCAACAATCACTCAATGCTAACAAGAGCCAAAGCTGGCAAATCCAAACCAAAAGCTTTTCTTGTGGACTCAGTACCTACAACTACAAAAAAACGTTGGCACAACTTGAGTTGATACACTAGTGACAAGCTCAATTTGTAGAGTGGAGTAGGGAAATTATGCTTCATTGAACTTTACATCCTTTGAGATAAAAACTTCTCCATCTTTGTACATACATTTGTGACCCTTGTATATTGAAGAGACTCCCAGATAAATACATTTGGTGCTTCTAAAATCCAGCTTATGTTGATTGTATGGCCTCAAGTAAGGGTAACATGAGCAGCAAAACACTTTTAGGTTCTTGTACTTTCGTTTTGTTATGTAAACCAAATAATGGTGAAGAGTAATTTGGTAGAGTTGATGTAGAAAGTATGTTGATTAAATACACTGTATTTGTAAAGCTATGATCCCATAAGTCAAGTGGTAAGGATGCATGTGCTAGCAAGGCCAATATTGTTTCCACAACTAGTAATAAACCCGTGCGTTCGCACGGGTTCTGATATGGGACGCGTATTTGTTTCAGATGTATATTTTTTAATAGAAAAAAGTCTGGTACCCGTGAAAAATAATAATTGGATGTATAGAAAAATATCTGGTACCCGTGAAAAAATAATAATTGAATGTATAGAAAAATATCTGGTACCTGTGAAAAAAATAATAATTGAATGTATAGAAAAAATTTCGGTACCCGTGAAAAAATAATAATTGAATGTTTAGAAAAATATCAGGTACTCGTGAAAAAATAATAATTGAATGTATAGAAAAATGTCCAGTATCAATGAAAAAATAATAATTGAATGTTTAGAAAATTGTCTGGTACGCGTGAAAAAAATAATAATTGAGTATATAGAAAAATGTCTGGTACCCGTGAAAAAATAATAATTGAATGTTTAGAAAAATATCTGGTACCCGTGAAAAAATAATAATTGAATGTTTAGAAAAACGTCTGCTATCCGTGAAAAAATAATAATTGATCATATAGAAAAATGTCTGGTACCCGTGAAAAAATAATTATTAAATGTATATTTGGAAGAATGTCTGATTTTTAATTAGAGGATAATTATTAAAACTTAATACTACATAAAATAAATAATTTTAACCAATTCAAAACCGACCCATATTTAATTGGTCAACCACATGTTTTATTTACAAACAAAATTATTCTTATTCATATTTAATTCTACAAATCAATAAAATATGTTAAAATTATTCTTTTGTAAAAATAGTGTTGAAATTCAATTTTACAACCTTCTTGGTAAACTTAAATACAACCTTTAAGGTAAAGTTGAAAAAATTAAATACAATCGTACGAGACGCGCATTTGTTTTAGATATACATTTTTTAATAGAAAAATGTTTGGTACCCGTGAAAAAATAATAATTAAATGTATAGAAAAATTTCTGGTACCCGTGAAAAAATAATAATTAAATATATAAAAAATGTCTGGTACCCGTAAAAAAATTATAATTAAATATATCAAAAAATGTCTCGTACCCGTGAAAAAAAATGTCTCGTACCAAAAGAATATATGATATCCGTAAAAAAATAATAATTAAATATTTTAATCAATAACTTCATGTTCCTTCCATTAATGTTAAATAAATTAAAGTCAATGTTAAATATGTAATATAGGAAATAAATAACACAACAAATCTATACTATGAATGGATTGACATTGGACAATACACATCATACATATTAATTGTATTCAATTATATTTTGGAATAGATTATGTTACATGATTGAATGGTTTAAACTTTGACATCAATACTTAGAAACGGTTTGGCTAACTGCTTGATAGTACGAGAACTTTGAAACTTTTACTCTTCAACTTTCATTCTTAATATGAATTTCTATTTTTTTTTTGTTGAAGCTTTTCAATAAGAAGAAAAAAGAGATGGGACAGTACAAGGCGTGACTAATCTATTTGAAAGGTAATAAAGTGACTAATTTATTAAGAAAAGAAAAGAGATGGGACAGTGTAGGGAGAGACTGAATAGGCTATGTTTCTTTGCTGTAAGACACATTTTATTAATTTCCAGCTTATTTTAATATGCACAAGTACTATACACCTATGTACCTATCCCATATTAAATTGAGTTTCTCTGCTTTTGTACTTAGATTGACATTGTCCACCATAATAATACTAACCTACTCTACTTTATCTACCGTATTGTTTATACTTTTTTTTATGCTACTTTTTACTCCACACCTACCAACACAGCCTAGATTTCTCCAAGGTTTTAGATAAGGAAGAGAAGATCCACATAATGAAGCAAGAGTCATAGAAGGATTAGCAACAAAAATTTAGATTTTTTAGAGAAGTCATTTATGTTCTCCAAATACTCAACAGTCACATAAACAGAAATCACATAAAACAAAAAATCATTAAAAACTAATAAGAGAGACAGGAAATGTGTATTATCAATTGCTGTAGTTGTATCATATAGAAGTTATGCAGAATCTTGGATAATGGAAAAAAAATTTACATATTCAAAGCATGGAAATCCCCTTTGCAATCTTTATTGAAGATAACATCAACAACTTCACCATAATCTTGAAAATAGAGTTTATGAATAATATTGAATTTAGAAAAATAATCAAGATGTTGTAAAAAATGCATTAAATAAAGCACATAACTAATTTATTTTATTGGAGACAACATCAAAGTTTTTATATAGTCTGATGTAACACTGATCTTCAAAAGAAAAAATAAAATAAAAATAAAACAGATAAAAGATAAAACTAAATTTTCTATATATATATATATATATATATATATATATATATATATATATATATATATATATATATATATATATATATAAACTTCCATCTTTATCTTTTGCATCTTGATAGGATTGAAAGAGAATGGTCATCTTAAACTTTGTTTATTAAGAGATCTTTCTTCCCTATCTCAGAAATAATATATAATAAATGAAATAGAAATTGAGAAATAAAAAAAAAACATTAAGAAAGATAGTAACAGAGGAAGCAAAAAGTGTAAATAAATATCTATAGTTCCAAACAAATCGCATTTATGTAATAAAAAGTTATGAATATCAAATATTGAAAAAATTGATAAAATATGTATAATGATGAAAGATAACATTAATCAAATAGAGGTTTTCTATAAAATTATAGAAATATAACATTAAAGAAAAATAGCATAGAAAGATAGAACAACTAAGAAAATATGTAAAACCATAAACACTGTAAAATACTGTTAACTACAAACTTGCCGCTAGAAACGCGCTGCCGCCACCACAGATCTAACCCGCTTTCTTTCTTGATATCAGTTTCATTCATGCCTTTTTTTTATTGGTTTCAACAGAGATGACAGTGAGAAAATAAAGATGAATTGCAAGATAGGGTTCATAGCAAAGAAAAAAATTGGAGAAGAAAGTTGAGAGAATATATGAAGTTCAGAGTAGAAGATAAAAGAGAGAAATAATAATAGTAAATGAAGAGAACAAAGACCCAGGTTTGAAATTAGAAAGAGAACATTAGTAGTTTTAGAAGCAAATAGAAAAAAGATAGTGTCAAATAAGCAAAAATTTGAATTCTGAATGTAGAAGGTATCCACGTGGCACATTGAGGAGTAAGAGGGGTATTTTGGTATTTGACAGAACATTTAATTTTCTTATATTGTAGATTTGTCTATGCTTCCTTTCAAGTGAGTCTGTGCAATATGCAAAGCTCAGTTAGGTACCTTGGGAATGGCCATAATTCACCACCAAAGTTTGACTGAATAACCTTGATTTGAGAGTTAAATTGTATTGTGACATAGCTTTGGAAGAGTTTAAATTCATTGAGAGCATCACTTTTCTACTTCAGCATGTATATCCAAGTGTATCTTGTGTGAGAATCAACAAAAGATACATAATAAGAGTAGCCTCCTGTATATGGATCTGATGAAGACCTTCATAAATCTGTATGAATTATTTCAAATGCTCTATTATATTTTGTATGAGTTAAATGTGCATCAAGCCTATGGGATTTTCCTAGACAACAAGCATGACAAAAAATTTCAGATTTCTTATTATTCAATAGATTATTACACAACTAAATAACATGATTGACTAATTTAGGATGGGCATGCCCTAATCTATGATGCCAAAGTAAATTATTATTGGCAGTATGACGTACATTATCCTAACTAAGGTTTGCAGTTGTATTATTTACAAAGGAATGTAAATTTTAAAAACTATTTGAAGTAGAATTGTGTGAGGGTTTAAGAGTGATATTATTGAAGCAGTACAATCCACTTTCATCAAGAAAACCTTTAAGCAATACCATGTTAGATACATGTAATTTGACAAAATATTTGTTAGCATGGAATTCAAAGTAGAATTTGTTATCTCTTGCAAATTTAGAGATTGATATATGATTTTAAGTGATGCTAAAGACATGTAAAATATTGTTCAACATGAGTTGAGATTTAGGCATGAGTTTGGACTCAAAGATAGAGGAACCTATGGATTGGACTGCAAGACTATTACCATTACCAACTAATACTTCATTAGGACAAGCATTGGTGTGAATGTTTTCAAAATTTTAAAAACATCACTACGTCAAAACTGCTTTTAGGCAGCACACCATAGACAGCGTTTTTCTACAAAAGCGCTGCTATATGTCTCGATAAAAAATTTTAATTTAAAAGCGCTGCTTTTGGTTCACATTAGAAAGTGCTTTATGAAAGCGCTGCCTTTGGCATAACTAGAAAGCGCTGCCTTAGGATCACATTAGAAAGCGCTTTCTAAAAGCGCTGCCTTAGATTATCATTAGAAAACGCTTTCTCAAAAAGCGCTACCTTAGGTGGATTAAAATTAAAATTAAAAAAATAGTTTCTAATCACTGTTATCGTTACTTTCTATTCTCCAATACTATCGTTCCTCTTCTCCCAAACGAAAAACTCTAGAATCTCACAAAAAATATTTTGAATCCACGAACAAACCTTCTGAATTCGAAGAACCCTAATCGAACCCACGACCACGAATTTCCTCTTTCTTCTCTCACGAAAATCCCATCAGCAAATTCGAAAAATCCTAATCTAACCTGCGGTTGCGATTTTCTTCTTCTGCAAAACGAAATCGCTTTCATCTGGGTTTATATCGTTTTTCTTAGGTATTAGAGGTATGAATTTATTTTGGCATTGTTTATAGAATTTTAATTCAAGCTCATAGCATAAGTGCTTAACAAAATAAGTTCAATAAGCTTATAGCATAAGTACTTAACACTTTTTTGGAACCTGAAATCAGAATTAACTCTAATCGTTTTTTATTTTTTGTTGCTAGATCTTTTGACAAAGGACTACAACTCCGATCAGAAACTCACCGTTAAATCTTACAGCGCCACCGGAGTGGTACGCTCTTCAAATTTCCATTATAATTATTCACATGTTAATTTCATTATTATATGTTAGGTTTCTGAATTTCTAGCTGAGATCTAGCGTGACACCACTATTTTGCATTGTTAGAAAGCTAGGCAGTGATAGTTTTACTATGTTGTTTCATGTCTGAGCCATTTTACTATGAACCTTATGTGTAGCTAATATAATTAATTTTATTATTTGGAGAGGATTATTGAGCTCTAATGTTAAATATTCTAAAATTAGGAGGTATAGGGCTAATAGTAGGTTGCTTATGGGGCACTTCTTTAAGATATTATATATGTTTAGTTTGCTTACTGCAGATTGGGCACTTCTTCAAGATATTAACTGATAAATGTATATGGGTTAGCAAAAAAAAGATTTTGGTATGTTTGGGGGTTATCTATTATAATTCATTTTGCCTCTAGAATTTATTAAAGTTATGTTTGGTAGTTTGTCTCTAAACTTGAATTCTTATCCATCTTATGCCCAGTTCATAATGTTATAAAGTTAATATAGATGTGAACGAACGTTGTTTCATTAGAAAGGTCTTTATAGATAACACTTTTCATTGGTGTAAGAAGTCAAATGAAATGTGATGGTTTGTCTGTGGTTCGTGATACTGTCTTATCGTCCGTACCACCCACATTTATAGGTTATAGCAGCTTTATTTCTTCATTTATTTGCATTGACTGACTCTTGTGAATATAATACAGGTGTAGACTTTGGTTGCTTTAAGTCAATTATATCATATCTCTATGTGTAATACTGAATTTTTCCTTTTATTGTTGTTTAATTTTGTTGTCGGTGATTTGTTTTCTCGAGTTGATTTGATTCTCTAACCTTTCTTGATAGTTTTCAACCCGGCTCTTAGTTGATGAACTTTTGCCCTCATTCGAGAGTGAAAGTGCTAGTGCATCTAATCTCATACTTCATACGTTTTCTTACATGATAGAACTATTGCTAGTAATGAATCTATCTCTATCTCTCTCTCTATATATATATACTTAAATAGTCTTTTGATCCCTATAAGTTAGTGAGTTTTAGTTTTTTTCGTCCCTGTATATTGGTTTTAGTCCTTAAATTTAAAATTCACAGGAAACTTGCCGATTTTTCTGCAGATTTTAGTTTTAAGGACTAAAATCAAATGAAATCCAACATATAAGGACTTTATCCACAAGAAAAAGGACGGAAAACAAAAACTCTCCAACTTATATGGACCAAAAGACTATTTAAGTACACACGCAGCGAAAGCGCTTTTCAAAGAAAAGCGATGCCTAAAGTATACATAAGGCAGCACTTTTGCGTAAAAAAAAGAGTTGTCTTTACCTACAGTAGGGCTACCATAGGCAGCGCTTTTAAGCGCTGTAAAAGGCCAAAAAGAGGACATTCTTTTCCCTTCTTTGGCATAGTGCATGAAGTTATGTGATTGATGCACCTGATTATGCAAACCATTCTTGAGATTCAAAGCCTTTGTGAACTTGCAACATATCATGTGGGCTAAGAGTGCAGTTTCACGAATAGAAATGGTAGGTTAACCTTGTAGATGCACATGAGCTTAACCAGTTCCAATGGAAGTTGATGCATCTGTCTGAGATTTACTTGGAGCAAGTACAAAATGCTCATCAAATTTATGCCAACACTCCATGGTTGTAATGATATATTTTCTATAGGGATGACATGTAGGCATGTTTCCAATAGTGTAACTTTGTTTGCCTCGACCCTTGCCTCTGAAGCCACGAGCTCGACCCCTATGTTATTGAAATGTACATGATCCACCTGCATTTATGTTAGATATTGCACTTGGAGTTGTGAGCTCTTGCCTATACTTCTCTATTTGAGCTTCTTGCATATAGAGTAAGGCTTCAACTCATAGATGTTTGTAGATTCCACTTTGCCATATATTATCATAAGGAAATGGTTATATTCTTCTAGTATATCCTGAACTATGAGATCAACTTTATCTCTCTCAAATATTGGATCTCCAACTGTAAGTAAAGAATTTGCAATGGCTCTAATGCGAAAAACTTAGTCAGAAATTGACCTCCTACCTTTCTTGATAGTTTTCAACTCAGCTCTTAGTTGATGAACTCTTGCCTTCATTCGAGAGTGAAAGTGCCAGTGCATCTAATCTCATACTTCATACGTTTTCTTACATGATAGAACTATTGCTAGAAATGAATCTCTCTCTCTCTCTCTCTCTCTCTCTCTCTCTCTCTCTCTCTCTCTCTCTCTCTCTCTGTGTGTGTGTGTGTGTGTATATATATATATATACACACTTAAATAGTCCTTTGATCCCTATAAGTTAGTGAGTTTTAGATTTTTTCGTCCCTGTATATTGGTTTTAGTCCTTAAATTTAAAATTCACAGGAAACTTGCAGATATTTCTGCATATTTTAATTTTAAGGACTAAAATCAAATGAAATCTAACATATAGGGACTTTATCCACACAAAAAATGGACGGAAAATAAAAACTCACCAACGTATATGAACCAAAAGACTATTTAAATCACACACGCACGCGCACGCGCGCATACAGAACTTTAACGAAACTCTTGAGCAATGCACACATAAAGCTTTAACGGGACTCTTGAGCAATAATGTAGGACAATAGAAATCAAAAGAATAGAACATATAAGTACACTAGTGCAGGACAATGAAAAACAAAAGTACATTAGCATAAAACATATTAATGTTTTTGAATTATGTATCCTTATGATTAACTTCACTTTAGTGTGGTTACAAATATAAGATCCATGTTGGAGACGACAATGTTGAAAATGGTTATTATTTAATCAATCTCCAAAGCCAATATTTAATTCACCGGATCTGTCATTTCCATGGACAAACTTGAGCAAATTATTAGTATAGGAAAAATCATTTAGATGTTGTTGCTTAATTGTATGATAATAATCCTCATCATGCACATGGTATGTCAAGAATCTTTCGATTTAAATCTCCCAAATGAATATTTTATTTTATTTGTTACAAATAAGAGCATTGGCACCATAATATAGTAGTAGAAGACTCTTTTTGAAGAGACCAAAATAATCTAAATTACTCTTTGTGAGGCAAGATGAGTAGTGTTATAGGTTCTAAAGATTTTGAAGAAATGAAAGATGCAAGAGCAATATTTCCCATATGGGATTGTGGAAGTCCATTATATGACTCATGTGAATTGGTCACACTTTCTCATATAGTTGAGAGACAAATGATGGAGTGGCCATATCTTGGTGGATCAAAACAAATCATCGCAAAGGTCTTTGATCTTGATGAAGTAAAGATTTCAACTAGAAAAACCAAAGGTTCTTCCAAGTGGATCAATTTGAGTGAATTTTTTGAGAAAATCTTGTGGAAGAAAAAGAGAAATGGAAATCAAAGAAGCACAAGGAAAATAGAAATTGAGTTTTTTGGTTTTTATGGTCGATTTGTTTGTGGAAGAAAGTAAGTACTCATGTGAACAAAATAAGGTGGTGTAAATGTGTGTTTTTATTCTTCATTAATATTGTTGTATTGCATCATTCAACTTTGATTCTTTGGTGTTATTTGACACACAAGTCTATTTTGTTCTTAGCCTTTTTCTTTTTGAAATTATTATTGAGTCATGGAGAATATCGGAAGCAACAAGTCAATGTTTTAGGAGTACAATAGATTAGAAAAATTATGTATTTTCACTCAAAATCTTAAGCCATAAAGTATATATGAGGTTTTTTTAATATATTCAATATTTTATTTATTTATAATCAAGGTGAGACTAATATGTTAAAACAAGAAATTGTTCTAAAAAAATTTAATCGACTATACTTTTAATATTGTTTTTGATCACCTCTTCACACTCAAATTATTCTTATACTCACCTTTACAAGCTCGAATTATCTTGGGCTCTTCTTCTTTGAACTTTGACATATTTGTGCTTGTCACGGTGATAAGTATCCAAAATATGATGATTAAACACATTTTAAATGGACACTCATTAGTTTGTTTTGCAAGTTTTTAGCATTAAAATCCCTTATGTGAATAAAATTGACTTGGAAAATGATATTGAGAAACTATACTTAGTTTTCTCTTGATATGTTTCAGTTGTGCAGGATGGATCATTATTAAAGGTTGGACAACTATCAAAATGGAGAATTTTCCTGCAAACTACGCTAAGCGAGCATTAGCGAACAACCAGCGAAGAGAAACATAATGTTGGCAGAAGAAAAAATCAAGCAAGCTTAGCGAAGTTTAAGCGAAGATAAACATAATGTTGCCAGAATCAAAAACATCATCAGTTTCTCTTAGCGAGGAGGAAGCGAGAAGGTTCGCTTAGCGCGCCATATTTCACTAAGAGAAATCAGGCGGTTCAACAAGGGCGGTTTGAGAATTCTTCATGGAGAAGTAAAGTTATTTCGCTAAGCGGCGCATCAGTTTGCTAAGCGAAGACAGTTGAACCCAAACAATATAAATAGAAGCATAAACATGCAGAATGGGATATACTTGTGGAGAGAGAATTACAGAGAGAGAGAGAGAGAGAGAGAGAGAGAGAGAGAGAAACACAACAACAACAACAACAACAACAACAAGAAAGGGTGACTCTTGAAGAATAGAAGCTGGAAACGCATCAACTGTTGAGAAATCACAATTGATGCATATTGATCTTCATTCTTCTCATTTGAATCAAGATACCATGAGTATCTAAATCCCTTTCTTGTCGGGATTGGATGTAGTTCACTGTAACAATATGTATGTTTATTAATCATGGCGTTATGTACACTCTATTTATGAATTGATATCGATGTTATCTTTGTTTCACTGTTTAACTTCATGGGTTTGAATTGATATTGAGAAACACGGTTCAGACCTTGATCTAAGATAACCATCTGTTAAACTCTAAATTCTAGACATAGATTTAGGTTTAACATTCACCGCAAGTATCGATTCTTAATGTTGTTGTATTGTTTAATAGGCTGAGGAATCGTCGATTAAACAATAAGGTTGAATCCTCATTAGAAGGTTAGACATAAACTTTATTTCTGAGTGATACATGATGATATTGATGAATACTTAGATTGTGTATAACTGATCGGTAAATTGCATATTTAATCGGTGGATGAAATGCAATCCCAGCAAGTCTTATGTCCCTGAAAACTTTCTTTATCAATTATATGTTTTATATTCTGTAAGAAATCAAATCTATTGCAAACTTCCGCTTAAAACTATAGCAACTATTGAGCTGAATGGATATCGCACCAGTCCTTATGGATACGATAAAACAAATACTTACTTTTGATAGTGAACATCAAAATGGCGCCGTTGCCGGGGAATGGAGTTTAGATATTACAAGCATCGCGACAGTTTCTATCGTTTTAAGAAACTTTGCACTTGTTAATATTGTACACACATATATTCTTTAACCTTCCTGTTGCTTACTTGTGTTGTCTAAATTTTCAAAATATGTTTATGCAAGGTAGAAGATCGAAGGAACAATTGCTTTTTGATCCCGAGATTGAAAGGACGACAAGAAGAAATAACAGCAAAACCAGAAAGAGGAAGTTACTAGCCAAGCAAAGAAGCTAACAATAAGGAACTTTTACTTCAGTTTCTTTGAATTCTCCAAAACAAGAAACCATGGTTGGCCATAACGAGAAAAACAACAATCTCAACAACAACAATCTCAACAATAACAACTGCAACAACAATAACCAAGCTAATCCAAAAATTGTCTCAATGCCTTGTCATCATAGCCTACGGAGATTAGCTCATATGGCATGAACTCCAAAAATTGTTAGCCAAACTGATATGAAGACGATATTGCTTCATATTATTTATGCGAATCCTTTCCCCGGTCTTAATCTTGAAGATTCTTATACTCACCTCACCAAATTATATGAGTTAGCCGGTACATTTGGAGCATTTGAAATAGAATAGGAAGTCGTATTTATGAGACTCTTTCCTCATTCTTTGATCGACGAGTTCAAACTATGACAACCTGGAACATTCTTAAAGAAAAGTTTCTTAATCGTTTTTTCCCACACAACATATTCATGGGTGCTAAAATTGCAATCAATGCATTTTCTCAAGGATCAACAGAGACCCTTTGTGAAGTGTGGGAACGGTATAAGTCAATGCTAAGGAAATTTTATAATCATGGGTTTGATGATCATACACAAATTCACATCTTCTGCAATGGACTTCAACCTCAGCCTAAACTTTTGTTAGAGGCGACAGTAGGTGATTCCTTGATGTCTAAGAGTGCAGAAGAAGCAATATCTATTATTGAGAGAATGGCACTCAATGATCACCAAATTCAATATAACAAAGGTTCGGCCCAAACGAAACCTGGAATCCTTGAATTAGGTATAAATGATGCACTATTGGTTCAAAACAAGTTACTTACTCTAACAGTGGAGGAGCTTACCAAGAAACTTTCCAAACTTCCACAATAACTAAAAGAAATTTAAGAATCATCCAGTAAACCTCAACAGGTCGCTTTTTGCGAACTTTGCACAGGTGACCATCCCTCTGGTTTTTATCCGCCTGCCAACGAAGAATTTAACTATATGGGAAACCAACAATGGCAAGCACCATATCAAGGTAATCAAGGCTATCAACATTGAAACAATGCAAACTACAGTCAAGGGAGGAGGCAAGATGTAGAGCCATCAAACATACAAAATATATATCAGAACGTCAACTAGAATCCTCCTTAAACGAATATACTCTCAAAATTGGAGGATACTATGACATAATTTATGCAAATGTCTATAGCTGACTAGAATAATGCTAATGCATCAATCAAAAACCTGGAAACGTAAGTTGGTCAAATAGCTTAGAAACTGGAAATAACAACTCAGAGTAGAAAAATAACAAACAAAGGTGTAGTTGAGAATATGGAAAAAGAAAGAAATGTTGTTGAATCAAAAGAAAAACATGAGGGAGGAAGAAAAGAAAGTAAGCAAGAAGTAGAAAAGATAAATAATAAGGGATTTTTAGTAGAAAATGAATAAAACGAAAATAAGAGGAAAGTGTTGCCCTGGGATAATAGTGGGAGGATTGTCCATCAATGGATCGTTGCTGGAATCAACTGTTACCCCGCCTCAACAATGATGTCAAACCGACCGATTTCTCTCTAGTTTATTGAAACCAGCGTTAAGGGTTTTGGAAACTAGTTTGATATCCTTTTGCACCGATAATGGGCACCCCAGCACCTGTCATATGCTTCTTTGACTGTTCTGAGGATTTCTTGAAGAAATTGGACACCTTGATGGAAAGGAATTCAGGCGTAAATGGAGATCGACCGAATTAACTATGATGAATCAGTGTAAGTGCTTCTGAATAATTTTGATTTATGGATCTGAAGGAGCTGTGATCGATGAAATTGAGAAACAAAAGCGGGTTCAACGAAAATGAAGAAAACGGAAGTTGATTTTTTTCTGAGTCCATGTTCGAGAATGTTATGAGCTGGTAAATTGAAGTTTTGGATATGAACTGTAAGGATCCATATCAAGATTCTATGTGTTCGTCTAACACCATTTGTGAAGCAAACGCGGTTCTTGCAAAAAATTTAGGAATCAAAAGTCGGTTCCCACAAACGACACCATTGTTCTTTCCAAGAGCCAGAAATACATAATCTAACTCCACGAAGGAACCAGATTTGATTATTTGATGATAATGTTGATCTTGAACGGTGGCTCTGATCTCCTTTATGGTGGCACGGGGTGGACCTATATGGTTAACACTTCAACGCCTAAGTCAATTCAAGATTCACGAAGAGTATAGTGAAATTAAAGATCAAAGATTGTGTACCTTCTCATCGCATATGGATTGCTTTTATATTCGGGCCAGATAGAGTGGTATTTTACAAGACCTTGTGTTTGAGGGAGTGTGTAGTGATATATTTGTGAGAGACCCAAATAAGGGTGATACGAGGGTCCCACCTCGTAAGATGTCGCCCAGGCGCCACCTTTGTGTAACATGAGGGGCTCGCCCTTAGAATAAATGATGTGTGTACTACTGTTATCTCCCTACTAGTCATGAATACTAAGTCATACCAATTCTCTTGAAAATAGGTGGTCAATAGTCTCCCCTAGTCAAGGTGGAGTTGTTACCACTTCTTAGGGTTTCACAAACCCTAGGCCTAAGGTTCTCTATAAATACTTCTTCCCTCAATAGAAAAGAGAGATCACAATATATCTGACATAACGCTTATACACATAGTCTCTCATCTCACGTGATTCGACCCTCTCATACCACCTTAAACGATATAATACCACCAAACAGGGTCTCTCGCCATCGTGAGAACACGCTAGTTTTCATCAACCACTAAAGACTTTAAGTATCTCTTACTCATGTAGGGATGCTATGCACACTTGTACTTTTTGTCAAGTACGTTACCTATTGGATGGACCTGCTTTGAATCTCCATTCTTGATTGAAATTATTGTTCCGTGGGAAGTTGTTGTTTTGATATTTCCCAAGATTTTGGTTGGCTAAATAATTTAGGGTTAAATATACTTTACCCTTGCAATGTGAGTGATTTTTGGTTTACCCCCTGTAATTTTTTTTTTGGATTCCCCATTATAATGTATAGAATTTTTTTGTTTTTCCCCCTAAGCGTGTAATTTGAACACTAAATATGTGGGGTAAACCAAAAAATAATCACATTACAAGAGGGTAAGTTATACACCCAGGGGAAAAACAACATAATCTTTATATTACAAGGGGAGAATCCCAAAAAAAAAAATATTACAGGAGGTAAACCAAAAATCGCTCACATTGCAGGGGGGTAAAGTATTTTTTAAACCAATAATTTATTTCCCCATCAATATGGGTAAAAATTATGTTGGATGATCCCCATTGCAGAGTTCATAGAATGCAATTTGTCTATGTTGAGGCACTTGATGCATCTCCTTCAGTTGTTTTAGTAGCTCCGTAAATTGTTTTGTTAGTTCATCCACCATTTGAGTTAACAACTTATTTTGGGCAAGAATGTCATCATTGGTATTCATTTATATGATACCATTCTTCCTTTGAGCGGGGTTCATGATGTGTTGTCTTTGATGATCACTAAGTGTCAAACGCTCAATGATTGCATGTGCATTTTCAACACTTTTGGACATCGAAGAACCTTCAGTCGTAACAAATAATAACAACTTGGGTTGAAAATGTGTATTTTCCGCAAGTTTGTCAAAACCGTAGTTTGGACATCTTCTTAACATGGACTTGTACCTTTCCCATGCTTCACAAAGAGTTTCTGTTATACATTGGGAAAACACCACGATGGTAGTATTTTCTTCCACGAATTTGTTATGAGGGAAAAATCTGTTTAGAAATTTTTCCTCCAAAAAATTCTAATTTGTGTTCGTAGATATAGGTTGGTCTAGAAACCACTCCTTTGTTTGTCAATCAGTGAGTGTGGAAAAAATCATAGGAATATCTCCTCTTCCTCATCTGCTAGTGTACTACCAATCGCATAGAATTTTTGAGGTGTGTGTACGGGTTTTCATTATATAAACCTACAAAAGGGTTAGCATACAAATTTTGTAATAATCCCATTTTCATTTCACTTTTCGGACATTCCTTTTGGTTATATCCAAATGAATTAGACATCTGGGACTATGTTCACACGGTGTGACAACATTGTTGTTGACTTCAGCCATTGTTCTTTGTTGTTTGACATAAGACTTTTCTAGATCTAGCCTCTTGACTTTTTGTTTCCTGTTTTTAATAAGTTTTATGCATACGATTCTTTCGATTTCAGGATCGTATAAGAGTTAGTAGGTTAGTGACTATAAACAAAATATACAGAATATAGGATTATACACAAATATATACGTACTTAAAAAATATTGTTTTTATATTTAAAATTTAGCACCAATCCCCAGCAATGGTGTCATTTTGTTGCATTTGTGACAAAAGAGTAAGTTTTACAATAATCATATCCACAGAGACCGGTAGTTTTAAAGTCAAATTAGAATGGTTTTAATTTTGTTGTGATGCGGAACAGTAAATAACAAGAAAGTAAATAACAAAGTAAAGTTGGAGATGTCGATGTTAACAGTGAGAATGCTTGTTGGGGGTATATTTCATCATTACTTATCTATCATGAACATCCTTACGTCAATGATATTCCCCTCTACTCACTGTATAATACTACCACATGTTACCATCATTCGTATCTCCTTTCAGTTTCCATGTCGTAAGATCAATGTGTTACCAAATAGAACGATATATGTTACTACTAACCAACACAAAGCATTAAGTCCCAACAGTCGTAAAGGAGAGAGACTCCATATCGATCCTGCTACAATGTGTGTGGATATAGTGCCTATGCATATATATATAGCTTAGTACTCAATAGATGATTATCTTGGATCTAGTAGTGACAAGCATCTTTCGGGTGTCATGTCAAACTATGAAAACAAGTTTTATGATGCAAAGCTAAAACAAATATAAAGATTAAAGAGTCGTCAATAATACAACATGAGTAGATTTACATAGAAATACATGACCTATTTAGTACATGAATATAATGTTTACATCTAACCCCAACAATAGAAATTTTAGCTAAGCTTACACATGGTTAGCATAACTGCAAATCTTTTCAGAGATGTCGACTTCAGAAACGGTATATGCTCTATGTCAGCTTAGTACTTAATAGATGATTATATTGGATATAGTAATGACAAGCACCTTTTGATGTCATGTCACACCATGAAAACAGGTTTTATTTTACAAAGGTAAAACAAGTATTAAGATTAAAGTGTCGTCAATAATACAACATGAGTAAATTTACATAGAAACACATGACCTATTTAGTACATGAATATAATAACTACATCTAACCCTAACAATAAAAATTTTAGCTTCACTTACACATGGTTAGCATAACAACAAGTCTTTCCATAGACGTCGACTTCGGAAACAGTATCTGCCCTATCACTTGAGTAGTACTTTCGCCTTCAGACTTCCTTTCTTATTCTCCTGTTGTGGACCAAAGCGAACCTACTCCAATTTTGTACTCCTCCAATCCATCAAAAGTCCCTTTGCACTGAACTCAAAAACTTCTATTTATAGGCAAAATTTTGAGCCTCGCGTTGGGCACATCATTCGCTCGCCCAATGTGCCTACCCGGCTCTAGCACCCTAACCAACATGCTATCTTCTACAGCGAGCAATGCCTACAAGTCTTCCACGTGTCCTTGGCCACCTATTCTCATCCAATACATGATCTTCTTAACCAACACGCTAACCCTTTATTCACCATGAAGTACTTGTACCAGGTGCTACCACCTAGCCATATATATATATATATATATATATATATATATATATTATGCCTAGTACGCCAGTGGATGGGGCCTAGCGAGCCTTGCTCCTTCAGGGTTTGCTTTTGCATATTTCTTCATTCTGATTCGTGGTTTTCCAGTCCTTTTCATCTATTTTTTATATATGCATACAAGAAAAGTCCAAACAGGTGTTTCTTTACTTTTTATAGATAAATCAGGGGGTTTTGTGATGTTTACTTGTAAAATAAGCAGATAAGTGCGATGATTTTTACGTAAATTTGGCATTTATCAACTGTCCATTTACTTGTTGAGTTAAACCTATCATGTTCAAATACCTCATATCCAGTATATGACAATAATGGTTTGTGAATTGGACAGTACATTCTAATGGTTCACACATTTTTTAGACTGAACTTAAATTTAATATAAACTCTAGTGAATATAAAACATTTGAGATATATATATATAGTGGGTGAAAATTGGACATTACCAGCAAAAAAAAACTTGAAATGAATTACCATTAGGTAAATGAACTTTTATAGGTCTAATGCAATAAAATGACTTTAAACAATTCTTAGAACACATAAGTGATCATTTGCTCTTAAATCAAGAAGCCATAAATTTGACTTGTTAGTTACAGAACAAGTAATGACACTAGGAATACCTAAGGAGTGTTTATCATCTGATGAAGGACCATAATCAGTTAAGAAGGAAGTGCCGAGTTAATTGAAGCTTGAACCAATTTCATAATTTGTGCTAAAGGCATCAAATTTGCTTGTTGGATCAAGCATACAAGCTGGTCATATTTCTCTTGAGTTAGACCCAATACATTAGGATCTTTTTGACTTGAGTCTGGCATAGAATTTGGTTGTTAAGAACCATTAACACTTATATTAAATGCATTAAAAGAAGATAAAGGCTTGTTATCATGAGGATGGTCATGTATCTAATAGAAAAACTGAATTGTGTGGTCATATCTGCTACAATGAATGCAGTACCTTGAATTATTCCATCCATTACCTCCATGATTGGAACCTCTGACTCGATCATAACCTTTATTTGTATCATAAGAATAGGTGAGAATGCTAAATTCATTAATCTTATGTGTAGGCGTGGCATTTCTTTCTTCTTAAGCTACTAGTGAGTAAGCTTTATTGGTTGATGATAAGAAATTCATCCTCAAAACCTAAGTCTTAACAACATAAAGTTGCTCATTCAAACCTGTGAGAAACTGGATTATGTGATCCTTAAGAATATAATTTTTTGCATATCTCATTGCCTCACCTTTGCAAAGGTGAAGGCATGTACATGTTGGAATATGTTTATGAGAATTTATTTCATCTCAAAGAGTTTTCATTTCAATGAAGTATGCAAAGATTGACTTATATCCTTTTTTTGATATTTTTGAGTTGAAATCTAAGTGTAGCTACATGAACATGGTCAATTTAGAGAATCTCTCCTTAAGGTCATTGAACACATCAAATGGAATTTTCATGGAAATAAATGGCTTGAGCAATTGTAAGAGAAATTGGGTTAATGAGGCAAGAATGTACCAAATGGTAGCATCTTTCTCATAATGCTTAATTGAGATCATTAAATTCAAGAATTGGCATGGTCCATCAATGATAGGTATCTTGTTCATAGCTCTAAGAGCTATTGCACATGGATCTTCTCCAAGTTGAATAATTGTTGTCATTGAGTTTTGCTAAGACGGTTACTAAATTTGGACCATCGTTTGGATGCACATACAAAATAAATCACTTTGTGGTTAAACTGTTTGAATTGGAGTATTTCGTGGTGCCATGAATGAAAAAAAAATCACGAAGATCAAGATTCAATAAGAAATTGTAACTTAGTGACGTAATTTCAAAAATAGAACAATAATTGTTGGGAATGGAAACAAAAAGGGTCAATAGAAAGATGAAGAACCATCAAGTTTCAATTTGAAAACATGCAAAAGAATGAAAAAAAATGATCAATCTCTCCAATAGAGTGTGCTCTTGATACCATGTTATGGAAAAAAATCTTCAATTGATTATGAAATGATTATACAAGGAAGCTTAGGTAGCAAGATATATGGACTAAGTTAGTTATGATGGGACTACATAGTCTCTAATAACCATATAGCAAACTATTGACAATTTAACTAACTCTTAACAACATTGGTAGCTTCTGTAACAAGTTAGTTCATCATTCTTCTAACTAGCTTGTTACTTAATTACATAATAAAAGTTATGTATGGTGTGATATATATGTTTCGACTGACCTCATATTCAGTTAAAAATTTATGATCTAACTCAACAAACTACTTTAGACTTTTGGACGTGGAAAGCCATCATAATGTTACCGATTGAAAAGATGTTTTTGTTAAATTTATAAGTGTAAATGTTATATATAAACTAAATGCATGACTTTTTTGTTAATCTCTATAGTATATTTGATTAATTAAAAGCTTTTCTTAAGTTGAAAAAGGAGTAAAATGACAAAAGTGCCAAATCCACATCAAAACCACATGCAAGTGTGGCTATTTATGTATTGCACCTATTTCTCTAAAGGGTTCAAAAAAATCAGTTACCAAACACTCTAAAAAAACTCAAACAGACAAAGGAATAAATTGAACCTTCCAAAATGCATTAACTACACTTTGGTTGCTGAGTCACAAGATGAGGCATCATGCATACAGGTTTGTACAAAGCAATCGTCACCAATAGTTGTACCTCAAATTTCAAATTAATACTATTTGTCACTTTCCACAACAAACTTAGTATGAGTCATGATCATAACCATTTAATTTGCAAATTTTTTTCTATGTTATTAGTCCAACCATTTTTCTAGACACATAACTCAAATTTGGAGAAGAATTTAGGTTTTTTCATTAAATACAACATGACATGTGTAGCAAAAACTTTTAGAAGTCAAAGCCAAAATAAATTGCAAAGAGGTTTAATGTTTTATATATAGGAAGCTCCGTCCAAGCCAATAAGGAGCTCAATATAATAAAAATTGAGATGAAAACATCAAACATGAGTGGAAAAGAATTTGAAAAAGATGAGCAAGAAGCAATGAAGGGAAATTTTGATGAGAAAGAAGAAGAAAAAGCAATGGCAATGTGGGATTGTGGAAGTCCTTTATATGATTCATATGAATTGGTCTCTCTTGATCATCAAATCAACATGAACCTAATGTCATTTCCATCTCACCATGGATCAAAGTTGAAAAATACAAGACTTGTGCACAATTATGAGGATGTGATCCATGTGAAGGGAAATAATGTTGGATCATTAGAGAAAACTAAAGAGTTTATTTGGGTCACAAGCTTTAAGAAATTTTTGTGGAAGATAATGAAGAGAAGGATTGTGAAGAAAGGAGAAAGAAGAAGAACAAGGAAATGAGATATGAAGGTATAATTATTTTACATTAATCTTCATTCTTGCTTTCATTATTGTAATACATGACTTCTAATAATATAAGAACTTTGCTATTAGTCATTAAATTTTAGTAATAATCTAAATTTTAGTGTTATAATCCTTCTTATCTTGAAATTTGTAGTTTCTATTAAATGGGTTGTTTTGTAAGAGAAAAAAACAGATCCTTTGACAGAAGGGCCTAGCCCAAGTAATGGAATAATCTTAGAGAATTTTACTTCTAACACCCTCAATTATACTTGTACCTCCACAAATAACAAATCACCAAAATTATATTTACTTTAAAAAAATTAAAAATATTTAATAAAAAAATCATATACCCCCACATATCAATAATTGAAATTTATTAAAAAAAACATGTTATATGAATTATATCAAGAATTTTGTCATTTTAAACTTTTGGTTAGAAAATAATAATTTGACTTATAATATGAAACAAATTCTATTTTTGTATAAGTTTATTTCATTAAAATATATATTTAGAGATGAGAAAAGATAAGAAATTGAGGATTTAAATTGTCTTGGAGTTTAAAAATGTTTTTTTTAATGATTAAGATAAAAATCAATTTTCAAAATTAAATGTTAAATGTAAAGAGACAAGAAAGTATATATAGGTGGAGAAAACTTATCATATAGTTCACCCTACAAGTTAGTTTTACGTCAAGTCTCTTTATATTTTGAGAAATTTTTACTATAATTAAATTATTATAATTTCACTTAAGTGTTCCAAGTGACTTATACCTTAGATTTTTCAAACACAAAGAATTTACTACAGCTTAGTCACTTTCTTTTCTCAAAGAATCTAACTACAACAAAGTCTTTTAAGAAAATACAATCAAATTAAATATAAATGTGTGTGTTTAAAAATCTCACTCAATAAAGGATATAAATAAATTTAAGTATAAATACAAGTCTTTAAATTTTTAATAGAAAATGCGTATACAATAAAAAAAAATTAATACTTTTAGTAGATTCTTAATTTCTTTCTTATTGATTATTGTAGAGTTTTTTTCTAGATAATCATTCTTGAGAAATTTTTTTTTTTCTTTCTCAAAGTTGATTCTCTGGAGAGTATTGTGCTAGTTAAGTCTAGTTCAATATTTTATAAAAAATTTGAGAATAAATATGGCTGGAGTCAAAAACGCCCTGGGGCCACGGTGTCGTCGCCTCCGAATCCGGGTCTAGATTAGTCACGTGGGACCCCTTTCTCCGCGGATACCGATCGGTTAACACCAAAAAAAATATAGCTTCTTTGATTTAAAAGTTTAATAAGATAGGATAGGACTCGTTATGGTCCATTGTATTATAGAATATAATATGGTAATTTCACATATTGTATTCATAGTTGAATGTTAGGATATGACGTGTTGTGATGTATTGCATTACTTGTTTATTGGAAACTATTGTTAGTTGTCTCTCAAATATAAATTAATTGTATTAGGGAGGAATCATCAAAGTTATTCTTAAACTTTGAAACATTCACTAATTGGTCATCAAAGGATAAAGAGAATAACAACTTAGTATTCTATGAAGAGGTTCAAAGTGTTGCCTAAGTAGCAGCGAATTGAATAGAGAATAACATTGAAAGCATTAACCATAAGTCAAGGCATAAGCTCAACCCTTTAACAGATGCTAAACCCAAATATTTAATCATTAAATTTTGGATTTCTTTAGGGTTCATCTTCGTTGAATTCAATCTCATTGCTCTAGAGGAAGTTGACGAGATCTTCAAAATCTAAGACATTTAAGTTTTTTTTTTTTCCTCTTGAATGGCAGGCCTCTTTTCTCTTCATTTCTTTGGAAGACTCTTGAGGATTTTTTTCACATGATCAACATTAATGTAGATTTTATTGAAATCCTTAAATACAAAGATAAATTTTGAAATCTAGATAACATGTTTTTCATGTCTTCATCATCTTCCATTTTGATTAGTTCGTACTACCTTAACATTTATGAGAAAATTTATGACCTTGTGATGTGTCTCGATTGTCTTTTTCTGCAGATCCATATTTGAAATTTCTAATAATTTTGCCTCAACATTTGTAGGTATTATGTAACCTTTCAATACCAAATCGCAAAGTTCTAAATCTTGGATATGAAGAAACTAAAAAACTTCATATTTTGAATAGTAAAATATTTCACCAACAAACAATGGAGGTTTGATTGAGTATGAAGTGCTACTCCCTTAAACATAGGCATTTCAATGTTCAGAAATTATTTTTCTCAAAAATCTTTACTCTTATACGATTAAGTGTTCAAGTAAAAGATTTAAGCTCTAATGCCAATTGAAGATAAGAAAAACGCATGAAATTAGGGATTTGAATTGTGTTGGAGTTTACAAAAGTATGAATGTTTAAAATAAAAACCAATTCAAACAGAAATATTTAATCATATATATATATATATATATATATATATATATATATATATATATATATATATATATATATATATATATATATATATATATATATCTTGGTTCACACTATAAGGTGGAGCAACGTCCAGCCCTCTCACATTTGAGGTATTTTTACTATAATAAAATTGGTTACAACTTCACTAAGGTGTCTTCTAGTCCAACTAACTTATGTCTTACATTTCTCAACCACAAAGAATTAACTCTAACATGGTATCTTTGTGTCTTCTTAAAAGAATATGGCTACAACTTAGCCCTTTAAAAAAATAAAATCAAATGAAATTTAAGTGTTTGTGATTACAAATATCACTCAATAGAGGATGTAAATAAATTTAAGAACAAATACAAGTCTTTAAGGGTTGTGAATACATATATCCATAGGTACGTGTACCATCAAATCTATATACATACCTGTGAACTAACATATAATTAAAAATCCATTAATTTTATTTGTAGATACCCAAAAATCCATCAAACTGATATCAGTGACATGTTTTATCAGCGAATACCCATGAGTATAGATTGTTTTGCTATTCCTAATTGTCTTATTTGTGGAAAATGATTCTTCAATGAAGGTCAACATACAATTGCTTTATAGGAGGAAACGATGCTTCAATGAAGGTCTAGAAAACAATTACCTTAAAGGGGGAAAGTGCTACCCCATTAAATTAAAACTTATCTCGAAAAAGGTTCGTATAAATGGAGGGCTTAAAGGCCTCGCCTTATTCAACAAAAACATTGACTGTGGGACGAGTTCGGTTCTACACCTCTGACAAACCCTTTAGCTATGGTATTTATGGTGTGGTGGATTGGTTTGTCTTTGACCTTTCCCCCTAATTCATTGCCTTTTCTGGATCTGGGGCTTCTAGGTGGATCTCTCCCTTGAGATTCATAGTCGCCTCTCGATTGGCAGGAACTGCCTCAGACGTACTTCTTGAGATGTCTCTCTTGAATGAGTCGCTCGATCTCTTTATTTAGATGGTAGGAATCCATTGTGTGATGAACCTTCACCTTATGATATTTTCACTATCTACTAAGTTCATCCCCTATAATGTCAGACTTGGGATAGGTGGCAGGGAATATCATAAGTGTGGAAGAATTTATGCCATATTAGTTTTAGAAATTGTTTAATGGTGTGTCATTTTCGGTGGGTCTTCAATTGCGCTTGAAAGTCTCTCAATCTTTCACGGATGAGGTGTAATAAATCATGTGTTTCTAATGTGATATGTTAGGAGTGTCGAATGTTCTTTCCTTAGAATCCCTAGAATTTTTTTCTCTGTAATACTCACATCACCCTTGATATAGAATTTGGCTTACGCCATGATTTCCTCCATGGAAACGAAACATTAAAATGCAAGGCTCGTAAAATCATTCTAGAATGATCCTACGAACATCTATTAGTTCGGGTGTATGACTTTGACTATTGCTTCGTTAAAATGGGTGAGATATTCCCTTAAAGACTCAGAGGACCCTTGGTGGATGTTGAACATGCTTGTGGTTGATACCTTTCTGTGCTTGCTCGTCAAGAATCAGTGGATTAGTTTCTTCATAAGATCATGGTAACTAGTCACTGACAAGTGTGGTAAGTTCATGTACCACCTCAAATGGCATCGTTGAAGGTGCCAGAGAGTATATTGAACTTCAAGAAATAAGTGACTCTAATGATAGTCATATGGATGTTGATGGAGACGACATGCTCATGAAGGTTGCTCCTTCCATCTAAATGAGGGGGGTTGAAATTTTCCAACACGAAGCTCCTCAAGTTTTATCAGAAAGAGGTTAGGAGTCCAGGACTTTGATTTCCTTTAGAAGGTCGACCTCCTATTGTCGATGCTAAAGTTTGACAACGTTGTCTTGAAAGCGTGTTTGAGGCGGCATAATTCTCCCGTAACAACTTGCATTTCTACTATGGTTTGGTGATCATTGTCGGAGTTGCTACACCCGACATTTCTACTATGAGAACGTAGGTGTGATTTATGTTGGTTTTACTAGGGTCTCACGAAGGGCGCCAATTATACTTGTTAAATGTATAATATTTGAAAGAGTTTACTCAATAAGGAATTGTGAGAGACTCCGTGCATTTTCTCTCAAGAACTAATGGATATATTTTCTAATTCTAGGATCGGGGTACTAAGAGAATATTCATTGGGTATGTACTAAAAAGTTAGACAGTTGTTTCCCCAAGTTCATGAACTGAAACATGGGAGTAGAGTAAGACTCGTTCTCCCCTAAATTGTAAAGGAGATTGTTTTTCCATGTACACATTGTAGGCCACGTGTGATAGATGATAAAGTCATGGATTTTAGTTGGGGCGATCGAATCCATACCTGATTGGGCGCTCTGCTAAGGGCTTTAGGTGACCTGCTCTACTTGGAGCACTCACCCAACATTTTCACACGTAATTCGGGTTATTTAATCACATCCCTTTTTAAGTTTGAATATGCATGAGGGAAGAAATATGCATGGTTAATATTATTGATTATAAGATTTTAAGTAACAACATTACAAGTTGTATGAATACGAATGAATATTATGCATTTGAATTTTCCATGTAGGATGTAAGTATCAAAACCAGAATAATGATATGCAGCTTAAATGATGTTTTTATTGATTATGCATAGTCCAACATGGAAAAGTGTTTGATGCATGCTGAAAAAAGTATTGGAACTCGTTATAAGGAACATTGCATAAACGATGCATGATAATGCAAATGAAGATAGGAACATGGATCTTCTGCAATCCCATATGACTCCTATAAAGAATTTGGAAAGAAATAAAATTGAATGGTGAAATAACAAAAATAGCCTCCAAAATACACTAAATATAAGAATGGTGTAATTTCATAATGGTAGAGGATTCAAATTCGAACATAGCGAAGAAAAGACAATGGAGTACCGTCTATTATATAAAAATAGATAAAGTAGTTGTAAATAAACGTTTGTTTTTGGCACTGTAAAAAATTGGAACTCTGAATTTATTTATGCTGCGTGTCGCAAGGAGCACATTTTTGTCGAACCGGCCATGGCTGAGATGTTGGCAATTAAATGGAGTTTGCAAGTTGCCAAGAGTATTCACTTGGAGAAGATACTGGTTCAATCTGATGCACTAACAGTGGTTGACAATATTAATTCGGTCGCGAGAGTGGCGGCGTTGGAATTCTTAGCTTGCGATATCCGTCTTTTACTTGATAGTTTTAAATTTGGTTCTGTTATGTATGTTAATCGAGAATGTATTGCAGATGCCCATAAACTTGTTGGTTTGGGTAGGATGCTTGGTTCAAAGTCTTGGCTTGCTGAGCCTCCTGATGTTGCTTCTGTTGTAATTTCTCCTAGGGGCTTTCTGGTTTAATGCAATCTATGTTTTTCCATTAAAAAAAAGTTTAGGTCTTGAGAGTGTGCTCCTTTCAAAATCTTAAGTTCGAATCCTACTAGATTAAAATTGTCTATTAAAAAAAATCTATCAAGTTTATTAAATACATTCATGTACTATTTTTTACCTAGTTAGTTTTTAGTAGTCTGTAAGTAAATTTAATCATAAAATACAAGTTTTTCTTTTAATAAAAAATCATTTGCACATTTTTCTACCAAAACAACAAGTGAATCTTATAAAATTGGAGTTTGTGATAAAATGAAAAGTATGATAAAAGAAAGCAACAAACGGCGTGATCCACTTGATGAAAAATGCCCTTTTAATTTGATATATTTCCGTATTTAATGAAGAGTTTACCTTTAATGTTAGCCTAATGAAGACTTCAATCAGTTGAGAATAACTATTGATAAATGATATATATGTCTATGATGACAGGACCAAACATGCTTAATGATGAAGATTTTAAATTTGCTTCCAAAATTATAATTTTGTTAATAACAGTTGAATCCTTTAAAATTGTTAGAGAAGTAATCGTGGAAACCAATTAACATGGAATGATTTGCAATAATCATAACAAGTAAATTCAACTATAACTTAAATTATAAAAAAAAAAAAAAAAAAATACTTGTGTATAAAGCCAACTAATAATGATTATGTACATTTGGAGAAATTTAAGAAACTACATCATTTCACAATGAATACTAATGTACATGAATCAACATCTTTCCTTAATTAATACCATTAGCAATATGAGAAATGCTACTTGTACACTTATGTGTACACCCACACCGTAATTTATACTGTAAAGATATGTTCATCATTTTTTTAATCATTTTTTTCACTTTGATTTACGTGCAGCACATGAACAAGTGCATATATATATATATATATATGGTGTAAAGTGTTCTGGTGTAGGAAACTGGTGTATGCATAGCATACCTCTTAGCAATATAGACAATTAATTAAATTCGAGTAAAGATTCTCAAATGCGACTTTGGCCATGATAACAAAACACCAAATATTATTTGTTATGACAACATAATCTTGATAGACTGGAATTAATTACATGAATAAAATTTTGTCATAATTTTTTGATATTTTTATCTAATTTATTATTTTATTAAATTTGTTTTTTAGATTTTTATCTAATTTTAATTGTATGATTTCTCATCTGATTCATCAGTTTTTTTATAATAAATTTTTAAATAGTTTTCTTCACATGTTCAAACTTCAAACTACTTTAGTCTATTTTTCATCATATTCTTAATTATAACATGTAACATTCTCTCTAATATTATTATTTATAATTTCACCAAATTAATTTTTATCACAAATCAAACGCAACATTCTTATTTCTTTCTGCTATAATTACTTTATTTTTTTGTTATTTTTAAATGTCTAACATTCTATCTCTAATAATATTATAAATTTTTATTGATGTCACATAAAACTTCTGAGGTCCACCCCCAATTTCCACCCCCAATTTAGTCACTCCCTTTAAATTCAATAGGTAGAATCAAACACATGGGACATTACACCATATAAATCACGTGAGCAATGTAATGAAGTTGATCTTTGCGTACATTTTAAGGTAGAATAAATCATTCAAAATTTAAAAAACTTAATAAAATATGGTGTTGATGTTGATTTTTGTATTTATTTAACATTATTGTTTGTCAATTAGTAAAATCCAATTTGAATAAGGTGTGAGTGAGCATCCAATTCTAAAAAGAAATTCAAATTACATGTCGGTCAGAGAGAAAGTGAAAGGGTGAAATTTGACACTGGGAGAATGCCATCCCATTGCCAATGGTGATGAGTTGACTTGAAATAAGAGAGAGCAGACTGAATAGGCAAAAACAATAAATAAGGATAGGAGGGTCCCATAAACTTGTCTTCACATTGTATAGAGATTATTATTCCCTCTTTTCTTTATTATAAAAAATTATATATGAATTAGGTATATTGAATATAAAATGATGTTTTTCCTAATAATAAAGATCATAGGAATAAACCTTATACAACATTTATTAATTTTTCACTAAAAAACTCATTAATGACGTGAAATTCACACCATAACAAGCAAAAATACTTCACAAACAAAAATTTGCGACGCGATTAATTACGACACATGAGAGGCGGTGGCAACTAAGTAGTGACGTGATATTCACTTCACTAATTAGTCACATGAATATCACGTCGCAAAAGCTTGCACAAATATTCATAACCTTTAAGTCAGAGCATGCGCATCAGTTGGGGTGCAAAAAAAAAAACAGTTTTAATTGTGACGTGATTTTCATGTCACTAACTAGTGAAGTGAAAATCACGTCATTAAGTTGCGACGTGATTTCCATGTCACTAACTAGTGACATGTAAATCACGTCACTAATTTTTTTTAAATTCTAAAACCAATTAAAATATACTAAAATTATATAAATTTAATTAATAAATTAAATATATTAACATTCATAAATTAATAAACTAAATATATTAAAATA
The DNA here is from genome assembly GCF_029867415.1 of Vicia villosa. Lineage (NCBI taxonomy): Eukaryota > Viridiplantae > Streptophyta > Magnoliopsida > Fabales > Fabaceae > Vicia > Vicia villosa. The sequence goes on along the minus strand of NC_081186.1, from coordinate 111,630,460 downwards.
TATAAATTAATAAATTAAAATTATAAATAAAATATTATTAAATATAATGTAATTATAAATTAATTAATATCTTACAAAAATTCAAAATCAAAAGTAACAAAATAAAAATTAAATTAAATTAACAATCAGTCTGGGTCGGGAAGTTATTATTATTTTTGTTCTCCTGATCTGTCGACGCACAACTATCCAGATTTTGGTTTCCACCAAACGATTGCATAAATTGCCGCATTTGCACCTCCATATCAAATTGCCTCTTCTCCATGACCTCCATTTATCGCCGATGCTCACTCTGCATTACCTCCATCTGCGCCTTCAAAGCCACCTCACGTTTCGCCGCCTCGCGTCTCGCCTTACTTACCGTCGATTGTCTTACAGTTTCTCACTGTTACAGTGTCAAATTTAATGGACGTGAACCTCCTTCCCCGTCAATAACTCTTTGATATAGAGTTCTATCATCACGTCTCAAGGTGCCTGCCACCACCACCAAAAAAACACCGTTAGGCCCTTTTTCGCCAATGACTTCACTCCAAATATAAAAGTCCACATCTGGATGAAGCGACTCTCCCAATCTCGGAGTAAACTGAGGATTAATATTCAGAAATGGTACAAGCCATGTCAGATAATCATCCTACACATACAATAAAAAAATTAAGTTAAATATAATTTAAATGAAATTAAATTTACTTAAATAATATATGAAAAATAGCCACGTGATTTTCACGCCGCAACTTAAGTTGTCACATGATTTTCATGCCACAACATCTTACATGTCACGTGAAAATCACGCCACAAAAGTTGCCAATAAATTAAAAAAAATATATGAACAACGTAAATTAAATAACTTACCAAAGCTTTTTGTGTATGATCATCAACAAAACTCCAATTTTCTTTGTCTAAGTCTTTATAACCAGCTCGGTCATCAGAGGTGGTATATTCAATTCCTTAATCTAAATAATAAAATTAACTATAATTAATAATATATATTATAAATCAAATTATAATTTTAAGAAGTGGTAAGAATTATTACCAAGCGTCGAAGATGCTAAGCAATGCTTATACTTTCAACAGCATTAAGGCAATCCCCCTTTTCAGATGATCTCATCTTCTTTGTATTTTCAGATTTAGCCTTAAATTCATCACTCTCTCAATATTTAAGAAGTTCTTGAAAGATTTTTTCGCCTATTCAGCTAGGACAGAGGCCAAAAAATTCCCAACGCATTCTAACACGCCGTAGCATGTTAGAAAGTCATCTTGTTGTTCTACCAATTGTTTTTTCTCTAATTTTTTTTAAAAGAAATAGAATGAAACAGAACATAATGTGACATAATAAAATAGAATGAAATAGATAAAATTACAGATTTTATTTTATTTTTTAAATATTTAATTAATAATATTTGATTTTATTACATATATCTGAAATAAAATAGAATAAAAAATAGAAAATAGAATAAAAAATAAATTCTACAATATTTCTTTTCATTCTATCAATTATTTACAAATTTAAAAAATTGAATCAATTATTTACCACTTTATTCTATTTAACTTCATCACATATCATTGATCCAAACTTACTTAAAAAATTTATATCAGTAAAATCTCAATAATGAATAATTTTTTTTAATTAAGATTCGAAATATTTATTAATTACATAGTGAGAAATTAAATTATATATATCTATAGAGAGAGAAAATGGGTGATGCACTGACAGTGTAAATTTTTTTTACACTGTCAACCAATCACCACCATGTATTCAATTAAACCACTTTTTTGTTTAAAAAAAATTTAATGAAATGGAAGATTGATAATTTTCTATTAGATGACAGTGTAAGACAGTGTAAAACTATTTTACACTGTCAGTGCACTACCTTTTAACTTTTATATTTATATAAATATATATATATATATATATATATATATATATATATATATATATATATATATATATATATATATATATTATAGTTTTCGCGTATTAAATTGATGTTAAATCTTCTTTAAAAAAATCATACAACTTGGCAAATTTTTTTCAACAAATTTTCATGATTTTTACAAAGTTGTTGTTTATATTTAATATTATAACTCTTATGATATGGTTTATTTACGGTGAGTACAATAGAATGGATCTCGTTGGTGATGTACTTTGCAAGAGATCTTTATTAGTGATTTTGAATGTGATTTTTGTTGGAATTAAACTCAAACCTTCAACTAGTTCTTAATCGTTACATAATGACAATAAAAAAAATTTGGAAGAAAGGTGAATTAGGATTTGAAAAATAAGAGAAGGAAGACGAATATTTTCTACATAATTTCTCTCTGCCCACAAACTGTGGAAAATCTTATTCACTTTGCAACTGCAAAATTCTGTGAATTTAAGTGTATATAAAATAGGGGTTACTCCTCTATTTTTAGTTTTAGGCTACTTTCTCCCTAAGACAAAGCCCAAAACCACAAAACCCAAAATACATATTTTGGTCTAAGTCAAAATCTTGTGTGAAGCAACCTGCTTCGACACTTCGACATCTAATACAACTCGACAGAAATTAAACTATTTTGACACAACCTTCCTTCTGTCGAGCAACCTGCTTCGACACAAGGAATTACAATTTAACAATTTTTGACCTTACTCTCTAGGCTAATATTTACATCTCTTTGACCTAGAGAAGAGCCTAGTTGCTTTGACTCCATCTCAATTTCAATTAATCTGACCTTGTTCCATCAAGAATCATGGTAGGTGACCTCTTTTCAAATTTCTCACGTGACGTATTAACACCGCATATGTGTAAAGCATGTAGTCGATTTGACGCCTCTTGTTTAGGACCTCGTATAGTTGTTCTAGCCATAAACTCTTGGCTAGGGTTTTCTTAATCCCACAGAAGATGACTTTGTTTGGTAGATTCATCTTGACCATTAACTTTATGGTTGTTCTACTATGACAAACTTTGTCTGGACTCCCAAATTCTAACAAAACACTATTACTATAGAGATTGAGTTCCATTTTCAGAGACAATATATTTTGACAATACAAATTTGCAAATGATGTGCTTCTAATATAAAAAGTGTCTAACTCTGTTTATTGTGATCATTGATACCTCCTCTACCTTAATCCACTTTGGTAAAATTATCATGCCTACTAGGGGGAATTTCAATGTCCCTGGGTCAATGAGAATGCTCCTAGAATTTCGAATCCCTATATATAGAATAACCACAACAAGGTTACTAAATGGAAGATTTTGGTGTGAGCGTGACGTAAATTTGGAATTCATCGACACGTGTTTTAACAAAGTCTCTATGTTGCTAAAAAAGTTGGCCAATAGTACTTGATCCTCAACAAATTATTCATTAGCGTTCTTCTTGTGGCTATATGTGTTGTGGATGTAAATTTCTTCTAAAGGTTTTGATTATGACAACTAAACAAAGAAGAATAAATCGTAATCATTGCCAATCAAGAAACAAGCACAAGACCAAGTGTTCAAGTTCTAGTTGAAAGAGCCAAACAAAGTTAAATCAAGTAATCGAAAGTACTGAAATTGGGAAGTTCTGAAAGCTCGCCTGATTGCGCACTTAGAGTTTTATCTTGTAGTTTGATTAGTTAAATGTAAATGAATTAAGAGTTGATCTTGCAGTACTAAGGTGATGCACATATGCACCAAAACTATTTTAAACTCTTCATTTTTTTCTTAAAATATCTTAAAACCAAATCAATTAGGTTATTGATCTAATCAACTAGGAAGCGACCAGACTCGTGGATTGTTGTATTTTTTAGCCAATATTTTTCTTATATAAGGAATTTTTCTCTCACTTATAAGCACATGATTTTTTTAATAATCAACTCTCATATCTCACGAATTCTCCTTCTTTTATAAGTTTTATTCACTAGAAATTTATTTAGTGCTAAGAGAGCGAAAAACTTCATCTCAGAGTTATGTTTTTCTATTTTTGTGATGGCTTTGTATATTTAAGAGCTTAGTTCTCTTGTGATCTTGTAATAGATTTTAAGGTTGCAAGATAAACCTATAAAAAGCTTGGTGTAAGGTTGTTGGACTGAACTTGTGTAAAAACTCAAGTTGTTGATGTAAGGTTGTTAGACTGAACCTATGCAAAAGCTCTAGTTGTTGTTAGTGGAAATCTAGAGCTCTTCGGAATTGCAGTAGGTCGTGTGGTTTAATGTTGAACAAGAATAATTTGTAGTGTGATTTATCTTACCCTATCTCTTTATTTATATCTCATTTACTTTTTCCACAGCTTATTCTCTATTTTCAATTATTTCTTAAAATTAACCTTTTTAAAATCAAGCACTTTTCTAAAATATTTTTGAAATCTAAATATCACAATTCACACCCCCTCTCTTGTCTTTAGAGTTGTTTTTTCAACACTTTCCCATTTTGGCTGCCACAAACACCTTCATGCAATTCCATCAGTACCATCCTTGATTTGTTCTCTCTCAAACACCTTGACATTGGTGAACCACTTCCAATTTTTGAAAATTTTCATGTCATTTAGGTGTACTTCGCTGACACCTCATTGATTTTTCTCACATTTTTTTCAAACTAGTGGGAAACCCGTGCGTCCGCACGGGTTCTGGGTGTGGGTTGGATCGAATTTATCAGATAAATTTTTTTATATTAAATTGAAATATAAAGTTTTAATATTGAAATAAAAATATTGAATTGATAAAAAATAATTCAAAAATATTTTTAACTTATAGAATATGGTATAATATTAATAAGAGTATAATGTATCAAATATTGTTTAGATTTCATTTACTAAACATGAATAAGAGTAATAGGTAATTGAACGTATGTTATAAAAATTAAATCAAAAAGTGAAAAATAACTATTATATAAATTTGCACGGTACGGGTTTGGGATGGACCGAGTAGATAATTGTATATGTTTTAAAAATAACTATTTTTCTTAAGAACTATTAACCAATTATTGTGAAAAATAAAAATAAAAAAATTTTAAGGTTGATAGAATTGTAATAATGTTTATAAAGTTTAATAGATTAGAAATAAATATCCAAAATTAGAATTATTTAAAAAACAAAATATTATCATCATCGTAAAATAATAATAAGTAGGTTATCTTAAAAATTGTAGTAGTCAAACAAACACTATATGCTTTCTTGTGCTATGAGAATTAACTCTGAAAAACCTTAACCTTAGTAAAAGAATAAATATATACACTTATTAACTATATGATATGATTGTTGGTTTACTTTCCATCATTATAAATTTAAATTTGCTTCCTTCTATTGCCTTATAACAAATTTAGTTTTGTTCTATTTAACCCTTTCTATTTAATATTTATTCATGACTAAAGAATATTCATGACATGAGTGATAAATAAATTCTATTAATGTCTTCAAATATTGACAAGCAGTGATTTTTTAAATAAGCATTATTCAAACTAATGTTTCAAAAACAACAAAGTTAAAAAATGACTTGAAATGGGGCCAAAAAATAAGGTACCTGCAACTCACCGTAAGCATATCATAATTCATTCCAGGTTCCTACTGTTTGTCATTGAGCATAGAAAATTCAGAATATTCATGCTATACATTCAGCTTAAAGCAAGAAAAATAAACTAAAATATGTCTCGGGTTCGATTTTATCAATACTAATAAGCCTCCACAAGTCAGCCGCATTAAACCTATGCCATGTCTAATCTGCAAACAGCCATGAACCTGTACAGAAAAGAGCTAATACAGGGACCAATTCTCGCATAACCTGCAGTTGACAGTTCAGTCCAAAAAACAATCCAAACAGTCACCTACATTCTTTGTAAAAAAGGGAATAATAAACCAAGCCAAGCATAAATCCTGCATTAATACATCATTCAACATACAGTAGCCATACATCATACACATCAAAAACCAAATTCAGACCCAAATAAATAATAGCCATATGATCTATTCATACAAACCCAAAAACCAAATTCAAACCATAAACAATTCCACAATACAATACCCTGCCCTAAATTACAAAAGAAAACCTACTGCACATAACATATTCAGTTCATCCACACTCTCAATACCAATCCACATCATAAATATACTGATACAAAAAATCCAACAACAAAGTTGCAGCCCTGCACATTAATCGAACCAGCAGCACAGAAGAAAAAAAACTCGGAGAATTTCTAACATCAACCTTCAGTTACAAAAAGATACTATCCAAACACACTCCTAACAAACCCCATAACTACCTATCATAACAAACTTCCAACATTCTAACCAATTAGTTACAACCCTTAACTAACTATAACAAACTACTAACAAAATAACCAACCTACACCTAACTGTCATAACAGCAAAAACAGAATCATAACCATCAGTTACACTACTTAACAGAAAATCAGAATGGAGAAACAGAGGTAACAGAAATAACAAACTGAAAAAAAAGAGAGATAACTAACCTCAATCTCATTCTCAAACTTCTCCTCCATCTCTCTATATAACAGAACCATATCCACCTTTCATTGAGTTTTTCTCCTCTCTTCACTCTCATTCTCCTTTCATTGGTACAAGCAACTGTAAGAAATAAGTTGTATCTCATGACTTCCTACTTGATCTTCATGAATAAAATAAAAGAAATAAGTTGTATCTCATGACTTCCTACTTGTTAGACTGAACCTATGCAAAAGCTCTAGTTGTTGTTAGTGGAAATCTAGAGCTCTTCGGAATTGCAGTAGGTCGTGTGGTTTAATGTTGAACAAGAATAATTTGTAGTGTGATTTATCTTACCCTATCTCTTTATTTATATCTCATTTACTTTTTCCACAGCTTATTCTCTATTTTCAATTATTTCTTAAAATTAACCTTTTTAAAATCAAGCACTTTTCTAAAATATTTTTGAAATCTAAATATCACAATTCACACCCCCTCTCTTGTCTTTAGAGTTGTTTTTTCAACACTTTCCCATTTTGGCTGCCACAAACACCTTCATGCAATTCCATCAGTACCATCCTTGATTTGTTCTCTCTCAAACACCTTGACATTGGTGAACCACTTCCAATTTTTGAAAATTTTCATGTCATTTAGGTGTACTTCGCTGACACCTCATTGATTTTTCTCACATTTTTTTCAAATATGGGAAAACTCTCGTTTCCCAAGTAATAAATGATCGGTGTCATCCAGCCTTTGTTGTTATTTATGTTTTTAATGGCATTCATTATGATAACTTTAGTGTTGGGGAGAGCAATATTTCATGTGTTAACCAAGTGACTTCAAACACAAAAGGGGTGAATTATGTTGATTGAAAATCAATGTCGAATTATAAAAAAATTGATTTTTAAAATTATTTAAGTTTCTTTTATATAATAAACGAAGAATGAGTAGTGGAATAGAAGAAAGAAAAAATAAATAAGAGATTAAGAGAAATAAATATAGCATAAAAAAATAAGTAGTGCAAACTAAATAGATAAGGAAAAGATAGCATGCACCAGAGACTTATAATAGTTCGATTTAACCATTTGACCTACTCATATCCCCAAGAGTTTCTTCTTGGGAATTCCGCTAGAGATGTGAGCTTTTTACAAGTTATGCTCACGAACCTTCTTGCAACCAAGCAATGATTTTAAATAGCTAATCTCATGAACCAAACAATATATTTTAACAGGAAAATCTCCAAACTAAACAAGAGATTTTTTACAGGCTAATCTCTAAACCAAACAGAGCTTTTAATCGGTTGAGCTGAAGAACCAAATAGATATTTTAATTGGTCAATCTCAAGAATTAAACAACAACTTATTTTAAAGAATTCACACAAGAGACAGTAATATTTTGAGTAAATTAAAATAATAGTACTACACCAGAATAACAAAGCCTCACAAATACTTTTTAGTCTGAAAGCACTAAGGCAACTTCGACGAGAAATAGAAAAAGATGAAGTAGAATAGAGTAGAAAGTGATAAATAATAATTCTAAATTTGATTTCGGGTGTATAGTGAAATGAGGAGAAGTCGTCTATTTATAAGAAAAGAAATGGCTCAAAAAAGAAATGATACATGAGAATTTTTAATGACTTAATCAATTAACCCTAATTGTTAATCAATTAAGAGCTATTAAAAGACAGAAACCCTAATACCAAAAAAAGAAACTCTATTCTAGTATGGTTTAATATAATAAAAGTATTTCTAATTGATTAAGGATTCTTTTGTCTTGATCTAATGGATTGGACTAAGTCTTTAATCAATTAGGTAACATAAAATACTTCCTAATTTATTAGGGACACTCATTTGTCAATTCCATATAAGCCATATAGTTTTTACAGAGGTTTTAGGTGTTTATAAATTAAAATAGGCTTAAAAAACATTTCGTGAGTGTGTGAATTGTCTTAATGATTCTAGAATTACTATTATACATTTACATTAAACTGATCACACAGACGCAAGACTAGACGAGCTTTCCCAACTTTTTTTTACAACTTTCAAGCGTTAAATTCTCTTGCTTTATTTATCATTGATATAGCATTTCATCTGAAACTTGACTCTTCTAACTGATGAGGTTTGACATATGACTTCATACACAAGAATGAGGTTAAATATGGAGGTTTAAAAATTGATTATTAAAATAAAATCATTTGATAAATTAGAGTTTAAAATCATTCTAAAAACAGCTGATAAAATATGCAACAGAAATTCAAAGTAAAGCAAATAACTAGAAAATAAAAGAGATAAGGGAAAGAAATAACACCAAAGAATTATATAAGTTCGGTCAAGAAGACTTAATCTTTTCCTTAAGAATTATTCTTGAGAGATTGTAGAAAGTTATGCCCATAAACCCCCTTATACAAGGAAATGAAGTTTCAAATTAACTTCTATCCAAACAACGAACACAGATTGAAGCGGTTAGTCTTTGTAACACGCGAGGCCAACGAAGGTGGGGAATGGTTGTTGGTACACGAGGCACGACAATGAGACAATCCCGAGGCCGAAAAGGGCGAGGAGTGGTTGCCGAATTCACATCGAAATGAGAGGGATCCTGAAGCTGTGCCTGTATGGGAATGCATGGTTGGAGGAAGGCTTATAAGGATTGATTAGTACTACTTATACCAACAATATGCGTCTTCTTTTTGGTAGCCTAACATATAAGAACTCCATAGTTAGACGTGCCTGGCTTGACGTAGTATTTGGATGGGTGACCTTCTGGGAAATTTCCTAGAAAGCGTGTGAGTGAGGACAAAACATGCTAAAAAGACCCGTGTTGGTTTATGAAGTCAGTCACTAATTCTGAAAGCAATCTAGGGAATTACATTCTTCTCACCAAATAGATTTCTTTTGGGATGATCTCAAACAAAGGTGGATTTCCGAGTTGGCTATCCTCTGAATCGAACCAGGGTTTTACACAGGCTGACCATGAACCGAATCAAGATTTTTATCGGGTTAGCTTATGAGAATTTTCACCTCTTTGGAAGAGATATGAGAATTTTTTTGACCAACTTGGCTTATGACATATTCTCTCCCAGTGCACTAGAGGCATTAGTTATCTCAATAACATTCATGTGAAAGTCATGAATACTCTCATCTTCCTTCATTCTTAAGTTCTCAAACTTAGTGGTAAGAAGTTGAAGTATTGACATCTTTACCTTAGAGGTTCCTTCATGAGCAGTCTTTAGAATTTCCCAAGCTTCTTTAGCAACAACACAACTACTTATTAGTCTAAAGATGTTCTTGTCCACTCTATTAAACAGGGCATTCAATGCTTTAGAGTTTTCTAGAGCAGATTTATCATCTTCATCATCCTAGTCTTCCTCTTCCTTCAATAATTCAGTAATCTTCCCATCCTTATCTTTAGCCAATGGAGGAGTCTATCCTTTAACCACAGATTTTCATGCCTTGCTGTCCATGGATTTAGTAAAGGCCACCATACGATCTTTCCAATAATCATAGATAGTTCCATCAAGAATGGGTGGCATATTCATAAATCCTCCTTCCTTGTCCATTGTACTAGAAAGTATCTTCCCTGAATCTCACCCAGATACAGAGCAGGATGCCTGCTTTGATACCAATTAAAATTCTGGTATTCAGATATCAGATGTCCTAAGAGATGTCGATACACTGATATCTAAAGAGAACACAGTGACAAGGTAAATACAATTTAAAGGTGCTGAAAAGTAAATGAATACACAAATTTGTTCATCCATTTCTGTGCATGCAACACCTACGCCTGGAGGCTACCAAGCCAGAGATAAGTCTACTGTGATAGTATCAATTCAAAGTCCTATGTAAACAACCTCCAGTTTACTGCCTTCTCACTTAATCACTACTCGTGCTATACTTCTACCTAAGACTCACCTAGGTATGAGACCCTTTTCAATCCCCCTCAATCACAACTATGATTATCTCTTCAAAAACTTTAGAAGACACACTTCAAGGACACACAATTATCCAATGCTTAAAAGCTTATGAATGATTAACAGAACTTACTACTCAAAAGAGGCAGTCCCACTATTCTATCAAGATGATATTAGATAGGTTCACAATTGACAAGAATACACAAAACCTAAACAATGAACAACTAACACACTTTCTGTTCCACACTATAAATAGTTTTGTTGCCTTCTATTTAAAACATTCTTCTGGACTGGATCAGGCCTTCAAACCCGCAGCAAGACACTGCTGAAAAGCTCCAAGATGTTCTCCACAAAGATAGGGCTTCAATCATTAGTTTCCTAAATAATCTTCATATTTAAAAATCGAGAATACTCCTTAAAAACAGATAAAATATTTCATCCTTAAATTGAGCGCCACATAGGATTGCATCATGTTCCCAGAATATTCAGCCTCTATAACAAACTAACAGATTCCAAAAGTCCAATTGTACACAGACACATGTCGTATGATCCGACATACGACATCTCGCTCGACATGTTTCACCAGTTGATAAAGCATCTTATTAAACATGTTTATCTATAAGTTAGTTTTACCAAACATAATGTCAATCATAAAAATAGAAAATTAACAACCTATTCTATAAAAGTATTTTATTTAAATTTAGGTGGTTCTTAAAAAATATAAAATACATTAATTTTAATGATAAAATTAATACTATAATTTATTAAAATATTATTATTATTTATAATTAATGAACTAGTTAAGTAAAATAAAAGTAATAAATGAATACATAACCAAAAAAAATGAAAATAAAAATTATATCAATATTTCAAAATAGAAAGAAACATTTATTATACAAAAGACTAAGTGAGTAGTTTTCCTTTTAGCTCTTCCCCTATAGGAACAAAACAAAATACTAGTAGTACTATAGATAGATTTGTTAGGGTCAAAACAATAAATAAAAGTAGATACATTTCATATCTTGATTTCGTCATTTCACACACACGTATATGATATGAAATTATCATTCTATTCTAACCGCGTTTATTGAATTATTATTGAAAACGAATGAAACTCCAAACGACGTCGTTTAACATTCAGACAGACACCTTTTACTCCTTCTCGTTACGACTTACGACCAAGCTCCGTACAACGTTGGACAATGTTTTTATATTCTCTCTCTCTCTCTCTCTGAAATCCAACTCACAAGATTAAAAAGTTTCGATTTTTCGGCATATAGTAACTCTGAAATACAGTAGAGTATAAAGGGTTTCAATTTCACAAAGTTCTAAGATACCCCAGAACGAAGTTTGTCCCCACTGTCCCTCTGTTACCTTTTTCACTTGTTTTATTGTTTTTGTTTTTTCCTGTTTGGATTCTTTGTTGAAATACAAAACTTAACCCAAAATAAGAAAGTGAAAAAATAAATCACATTAGTTGTTTCTTTTGGCAATAGTGTTTTGGTGATGGTGTTTTGTTAGAGACCCTTATGTGTGTTGGTGTGTTTGTGTTGTTGTTTGTTAGCAATGGAGGATTCAGCTAAGCTGCGGTTGGTGAGGTGTCCCAAATGTCAAAATGTTCTTCATGAGCAACCTAGTTATTCTGTTTATCAATGTGGTGGTTGTGGAACTGTTCTTAGAGGTACCCTTTTTCTTTTTGTTGTTATTGTTCTATCTTTATGGAATTTGGCTATAAAGGTTTTGTTTGACTTTTACTTGATACTATCTTTCCGAAATGTTTGTTTTTTATGAGGTATGTTTATTATGGTTTAAGAATTTCCTTTTTCAATTTGTTTACCTTTGTGTTTTTTTTGGTTTTTGGTTGATTGATTAGTTAGGTTGTTTTGGATTTAAGTCAATGGATGAAAGCATGAAAAGGGGTTGGAGATAATGGTGTTGTGTTTTTTGAATCTTGTTTTTGATTGCAGGAAAGGTTAATAATGGTAGTGGAAATGGTGGTTTGTGGGAGGGTTTAGATGAGGGACAAGGTGGAGGAGTTTTCGGTAAATCGGGAAATTCGTTCAGGAAAGATGTAGGTTTTTTGAGTGATGGTTCAGATGTTGATGTTAAGTCTAATGGTGGTTTCTCGAGGGAGGATCGAAGAGATTCTGAGAGATCGAATAAGGAACGTGAGAGGATTGTGAATCGTTCGGTTGATGGTAGTGAGAAAGGGGTTTTGGAGAGAGGATTTGATGTCAATGAAGGGGGTAAAGCAATAAGAAGGGAACAACAGGAATCGGATTTTCAAGTTGGAGGGTCTAGTTTTCCGAGAAGAATGTCGAATTGGCCGAATGAGGAGAGAGTTGAGATGGAAGGGTTTCGGAGAAACCAATTGGCTGATATGGAAAGTGTGAGGTTTTCCACTTTGAATTATCCTGACGAGGGAACTTCGAGATTTTCTTATAATCAGGGTGAACAATGGAGTAATTATGAAGAAATGGACGGTATGAGTAGGGTTCGGCACCTCGAGCAAGATCGAGCCGAGCTTCTAAGGAAGCTTGATGAGTTATCGAAGCAGCTGAGTAATTCTTCTGAAATGGTTAATAACCCTAAAGAAAAAGGTCGTCCTGATGACTTAAGGACGGTTCCTCCGGATCCTCGCAGCGGCTCTGATATTCGATTTCCAGATGGTCCTTCAGGGTTGAATCGGGCAACCCCGAGGCAATTCTTTGACCCTAGTAAACATGTGGCGGTTCCTCCTTATTACAATCATCATCATGGTCCATATGGTTATACAACTGGTCGTGAAATGGCCATGCACAACTTCCATCCTTCGATGCATAACCCGGGCTATATTCCCAGATATGGAGATCCTTTCGGATCGCAAATGACACGAGGTCCACATCCGTTATCCCGCCAATTTCCTCAACAACCGATGCATCCCTACTTTCCTGGACGCTATGCTGATACCGGGCCAGATTCATATGAACAATATGCACATAATCCTATTCCCCATCCGCCTTCTTGCTCTTGTTTTCATTGCTACAACAACAAAAGAAGAGGTTCAATGCCAGCACCACCCGCTACGTTCCTTAACAACAGATTCCCTCTTGCATCAAATGATTCTATGTTATACCGTAACGAGATTCCAGGTGCAGTTACGCAACATGCTCATAATAATTCTAGAACTGCTATACCTGATGCAAGTTCTCATGAGAAGCTAGTAAATACAAGATTGGTTAGTGACTTCGATTCGGAGAGGGGAGGATTTGCCGCAAGCCGTTCTCAAAATGTAATGCCAGCTAATAGTAGTCAGCGGTGCCGTCCGATAGCTGGTGGTTCTCCTTTCATCACATGCCATAACTGTTTTGAACTACTGCAACTTCCTAAAAAAGTACTCGTTAAGGTGAAAAGTCGTAAGCAGAAAATGCGTTGCGGAGCTTGTTCTTCAGAAATGAATATTTCTATCATCAACAAGAAGCTAGTTACTTCTCATGTGGAAATGGAGGAAAACACCACAAGGATTGAGGATACCTCTATCGAGGTTGTGAATAGTCGTGTGTCATATTCTCATGGTCATGTGAACACAAACGGTGTTAACTTCTCGTCGGACGATTATTCTGGTTATGATTTTCAGTCACTGGATAGAGGATCGCCTGCCATGGCTTCTGACCCAAGCTTAAACTCTAGAAAGCTGCAGGAGATGCAAAGTTTCCATTCTTCGTCTCCGAGCATCTCAGAAGATGAAAATATTTCAGAAGTTATGGCTGCACCAAATGAAGCCACCAAGTCCATTCAGCCAACTAAAGCCTCTGCGTCTCCTCCTCCCGCCGGCTCACCACTTCAAGAGTATCTTGATCATTCTAGTAACAACCATGCAGTGAATCGGTTCGGTAAAGGCAACCAAAGTGGTCGCTCAGAACAAGAGAAAGTGGTGAAACTAGAAAAGAATTCATCGAGGCAGAATTCTGTGAAAGACGTAGTGCTTGCATCTGAGATGGATGTCATCGATTATTCCAACTCCGGGATCTCACAGGATACTAGCCAAGAACACGACCGTGCTAGATCTAACAAAGGAGGTGATTCGTTTTTCGCAAACATTTTCAAGAAAGGCTCCAGAGGTTCCTCCCTCACTGACAAAAGTGATGAAAGTGAAAAATGTGTTGTTACCGTTAATGGACAACCCTTATCAGATCGTGTGGTGAAGAAGGCGGAAAAGATAGCCGGACCAATCCAGCCAGGAAATTACTGGTTAGTACACTTTATAGCCTTATCGGTTAAAGTTTTGCGAATAATGGTTTTTGCTGACTCAGTTATTTTTTATCATCTACAATATGTTTCACTAGGTATGACTCTCGGGCTGGATTTTGGGGTGTCATCGGCGGACCATGTCTTGGAATAATTCCGGTAAGTAGTGCCTCTCGAGCAAACTCTAATCGTCATGAGTTTAAATAATCCTAAAACTGAAAAACTGATTTCTCTTGCAGCCATTCATTGAAGAGTTCAACTATCCTATTCCTGATAAATGTGCCGGTGGAAACACCGATGTTTATGTAAACGGGAGAGAACTTCACCAAAAAGACTTAGATTTGCTCTCTCGTAGAGGACTTCCAAACGAAAACGATAGATCATATATCGTTGAAATTTCCGGGAGAGTATTGGATGTAGACACAGGTGAAGAGCTAGACGGCCTCGGTAAACTTGCACCAACGTAAGTGCGCGCAGATTTTCTGATGATTCTGTTGCATCATTTTCATGTAGTTGACTTGCATTATATTAAGTATATTCATTTTGCATCATTTTGGTGTGTATTGTAAGAAAGAGAATATTCAACTCTATCATTTAGTTGACTAAATCATACCTATGACTTTCTCATAAGATGTTACTTTCTGGTAGTTGACTTCTTGCATTATTTTTTAATGTTTTCGTCATGTAACGGCGATGTTTTGACATTTAAGATTACGCGGTTAAGGTAGCTGTTTGTTAAGTCTTTTGTTTTGACAAAAAATGACAGGGTGGAGAAAGCAAAGCATGGATTTGGCATGAAAGTACCAAGATCAGCAGCTGCATAATCAAAGTGTAGAAATTGAAAAAAAAAACTGTGTAAAGGTTTGAGAAATTCAGATTTGGAAAAATTAATTTGTATTGGTTGAAGAAGAAAATTTTGAATTGTTTTCAAATCACTTGAAATTTCTTCTGTTTGTTGCATGGAAAAATCAAAATGAATGGCAGTTAGATTATTTGTAATTTTTTCATTCTTATTTGGTGGAAAAAAAATATAAATTATTTGAGGAAAAAACAATGTTTATTTATCTATTTTCTTGTAACAATGTTGCATTTTAATGTTATATATAGTTCAATCATAGGATTAGCATTCTAGTATTGTAGCATCTATAGTTTTAATAAACATGGCTATAAATTTTGTGTGGATTTTATTTCTTTCCATTTAACCAACAATCCAAAACCATGTTGCTAGATAGAACTTAATGTGTGGATTTTATTTATTTTCTTTTGGTGGTGCTTGTGGTCATTTGAGCTATTGAGAGACACTTGGTAGCTGGATCAATAGTAATGGGCCATGAGTTTGAGTGGTGGTGGAGAGTGCAATTTTATAAGAGAACTATTTTGCTTCGCCAATGATTAGGGTATAATGAGTTGCTTTTGGTTTGATTTTTGAGAAAAATAAATTCGAAATAATAAAAATATAGTTGGTTTATTTTGCTTTTTGAAAAGTCTAGAGTTACATATTTGAACTTAATAGTTCAATTAGGCCAATGAGAGAAAATGGGGTTTCTTTTTCCACCCTATATGATTATCACTCATCCCTGTGAAACTTCAAAATACACTTTGTAATATTCGGAGATTGGAGATTGGAATTTGGACGCGTCTATTTAACAACAACATTACTTCATTAGAGAGACACTCCATTCCATTCTTTCTAAAACTAATATGGATATTAATGTCGGTTAAATTCATGGGTGAGTTCGGATAACAAAATTCAAATCCACCCCTAGATAAATCATCCAAGCGTGTTTATTTTACAACTTAGAGATGAATTTGAATTTTAAAATCTAGACTAACCTTAGAACAATAAATTATTTGGTAATAAATTTTTTAATTACTTGATTTTTTTAATAAACGTTATATACAAAATATACACAAATGTTATTCAATTAAACCATACACATTTATAATTTAATAAAACATCATATATATATATATATATATATATATATATATATATATATATATATATATATATATATATATATACATCATTTGTTATCAAAAAATCAAACATTATTTTCACAAAATACAAGCCATAATATAAATGATAAAAATGTTATTATTAAAATATAAAGAAAAAGTCAATTATTAGGTATATTAGATCCTGATCCTCCTCTGCCACCTATAATGCAAGACATGTTGTGACTCAACTATCATGGCATGTACAGTGGTCATCCTAGGAGTGTCTTCTTCAAACTGTTGTTTCCTTATACACGTTCTCCCAATGGCCACAATACATTGACATATTGACAACACATCAACGACATGGTCTGCCATAACCTACTTCTCTTCTAATATCTCCCAATGAGTTGGCCTAGGTGGATCTCCCTCTACATCTGGTATCATGTAAGGATGTGACACTCTATATAATTATTGGATGTAACTATATACTGCACTCCATGGTTGAGGAGTTGTCACACATTGTACATTAGTTGGGACCAGATGATCATAAAACGCCTGAACGAAACACTTTCGAAAAAGAATGATAGAGGAAATGATAACACTCGCTTTGTAGGTAGCTTACAGTGAAAAATGGTAAATAAATGCTTCAAAATCCTTATATACTTCATTTTAGGCACCTAGGACCGTACGATCCAGAGCACACTTCCAATGGTGGAGATCTTCTGAGAAAAATCTCATAACAACTTGAGCACTCTAAAGAAAAATGAACTTCATTGCAAGCTAGTAAAGACGTGTCAGTCA
Organism: Vicia villosa; assembly: GCF_029867415.1. Classification (NCBI taxonomy): domain Eukaryota; kingdom Viridiplantae; phylum Streptophyta; class Magnoliopsida; order Fabales; family Fabaceae; genus Vicia; species Vicia villosa. Next base: position 111,613,197 of record NC_081186.1, on the reverse strand, counting down.
CTCACGGTGTTACTTTGTAACTTCCAAGAGAAGCATGAAATGCACGTATTTCGGAGAACAACAATATCCCAACTAAGACGAACGCGTCTACGGATTCTGTGGTCGGATAAACAATGTGTATCACAAACCTTCGCCTTGCAAAGCAGAGACAAGGGCTTGGAGAACAACTGTTTCGGGCCAACCACGAGGCCTAATAGAAAGCAAAGGTCCATCAACGAAGCAAGAAGGTACCACATGAGGGATATATAAGCTCTTTTTTCCCACATCACAGAGTACATCTCACGAGGATGCCATGTCATTCTCTCAACATCAATCCAACGAATGACTGCATGTCACGATGTTTCACACGCATGCATTTACCAACCATCTTCCCTATTTAAAAAGAAGAACACATCATTTTTTTATTCAAATCATTTCTCATTCAAACTTCATTTTTTACTTTCTTAGTGACTTGAACGTTAAAGTACTAATCTTGCAGGTCAACCTCTCTCCCCCAGATCAAAAATATCAAATCACAATTACAAACAATGAATTCAACCTCTCAAATCCTCATCTAATTCCAAAACAGAACAATTACTATATTTTGAATGAAAAATTAAAAATAATATACAACTTTAAATATTAGATAGGAGGTTGAGAGATAATTAGGCACTCAGCTTCAATAAACTCCACACCTCAGACATTATATTAACTTGGATGTAGGGAGTAACTGCAATGGGTACAGTTCCACTATAATGAAAGAAAATTATAAAGTAGGCATGTAAAGGATGCTAAAATACTGGTAATGTCTCTATTTCAAATCTCACATTGAAATGTTTATAAGAAATTATGATCATGAGATACTTTAGACTTAAATATTTTTAAGTAGATTTTAGTGCATTACTAGATCTCTTTTAAAGAAGGGTCCAACCCTGGAAACTTCCAAATAAAGTAACGGTCTATGGCAAATAGCACCTAAACTATAACTATAAAACTTACAAATATAAAAAGTTGAATAAAGTTGGTGATACTGATATTCATTATTCAACATGTAAATATATATGCCTTTGATGCTACTCAACGAGAGTGATGAAGCTTGTTTCACCTAAATAAACAAAAGTAATGTTGAACCTACTTCATGAATACACTTTAAATTTCATCCATTTTTGTTTTTAATTTGAGAGTATAGAGTAAAACTTATACCTACCAAATGCAAAAAATAAGGAATTATAAATTCAAATTTACGTTCTAAAATATTAAATGTTTCTAATTCTTGCAATCTTTTATCAAAAAATTTAATCATCATTGTTTTGAATTTGTTAATTTCTATTCCAAAATTTTAGTTTGTTTAAAAATCTAAAATATAATTAAATTTTACATTAAATAATGAGAAATACAACCAAAAAAAAAAATTTGAAATCGAATCTTGATTTATATCTATTTATCTTAAATCAGTTGAGCTATTTCCACGCCCATTAAATTTTTTCTTTATACATTTCATTTATATTTATATATTCATAGGAAAGTCAAATAAACATTTAATAAATGGATATCAAATTATTTTGAAAAATAGGAAAGATTTGGTGTCCGTTAAGAAAACATTTTGTCCTTTTTTTTATTCCGTAATTTTCCTTCTTTAGTCCGTCCACGAGGTTGTAAAAAGAGAGAGGGGCGGCTATATAGCGGGAGTCGTTTCGGTTGTATGCCACGAGGTTCCTATGGACAAGGGGACAAGTGAGTCATCGTTTTTGAGGGCAAGCAGCCCTTTACCATCCATCCCATTGTATTCCATCGTCTCGTATTATACTGTACCGTACCAAATATATCTATTGAGTGAGAGAAAGAATTGACAGCCATTCCACAGGCTTGGAAATTAGGTTTAGTCAAGCCGCAGGAAAATAACTCCAAAGCCTTTCTCTTCAGTCTGAAAGTGGGGCTGAACCAAGTGGCTGGAAGCAAGTTCGAACCTAGAATGCGATTCATCGGTCTCTATTGAGTCTTTCCGTGCTAAGCGCAGGCAGCGAGTGAGCAACATCTTGAGGAGTTGTGTACATGTCTATATTTTTGGTATGATTTAGAAAAATATTTTCCTTTACACGGCTCATGTTTGAATGCTTGTGTATTTAACCGATTTTAAGGGTTTGTTTAACATGTGACTTCAAGCCCACGAGGGGGAATGAATTGTGGTATTTATAATTTACGATTAATTTTAAAGTTTTGTTACTTAAGAAATAAATTGTGTTATTAGTCTTTAAGACGGTTAAGAAGATCACAAAAATTAAAAGATAAGAGTTTAAAGATAGCACCAGTGATTTATTCATGTTCGACCGAACATTGGTGTTTTTGTCATCAAAATGTTAGAAGGGTTCTCAGCAGGATCATCAACTTTATATATGCAAGCAAATAGATCCACAAGGTCGAATTCTTGAATAGACCAAATTAAGCCCGAAACGGTTGGAGCTCGCCCCGAGTAATTATCTGTCTAGGAGAGAAAAATGAGGTCGAAATAGTTGATTGGTCTAGTTGATTATGCCAACCCAAGTCAGCGTAGGGCGATATCTGATTAAGTCATGATAGAGAACATATTTACTACTGATTGAGAATATCATAGTATGATATTTTGACAATGAAGCCTGATTCCCTAATCACCATTAATATGTCAAGCAAATCGATGACAGTTACATTAAATTGTCTCTGATAGACTTTCGTCGAGTATCAAAGCTACTATATATTAAAAGAAGATCACTAGTAGATTTACCATTCGTATACTTTTAGCATCCGCTGTGAAGCCTAATAAACTGACTCAAACCTCAAGATTTATTTCTCTACCATTGCAGATTTGCTGCCAGACATGACCATGATGTCCTTCTCTGTAGGATTATTCACACTTCTATCATTTCAATGTTTAAACTTTAATTCTCAGAGGATTTGTTCATCCGGATAGGAACTTTTCCATCACCACCTTAAACCAAACCAAAAAACCCTTTTATTTATAATTTGATTCTCACGTGTCAAAGTGTTAATCTTTTACATGCACATCATCTCAAATAAAAATAAATTATAATCACCTTGTTATCAACTTAATATCTATTTTATGAAATAAATATATTTTTCTAAAAAAATTTACAAATATTTATTAGAATATGTAAACTCAAATAAATCAATTTAATATACATTTATATTTTATAATTTATATTTTATAATGAAATTAAACTTTGCTACAAATGTTTGTATAAGAATCAAAAAGTTCATAAGGATCGCCAACCAATTATAAACAAAATTTTTTTGTTATATTTTATTTATTTGTTTATTTTTAATTCAAGTGATGTAACTGATTAATATAGAGGTGTAACTGGTGAGATAATTCAAGTGTTGTAACCGATTAATACGGGAGTGTAATCAGTTACAACTGAGTGAAATCACTTGTGGACTAGTTATCGTGGGCGTAATCGATTAACATAATTGGTACCGTAACCGGTTACCACTAAATTCATTTGATTTTTGTAATGACTGTAACAAGTTAAAGAGGAAGTATATGTAGAGCAACCCCTGTTTTGTTGTGAATAACTAAGAGTTAAAGTTCCACAAGTTGAAGAAAGCGTTGTACAGTTTGAAACAAACTCCAAGAGCTTGGAACAAGAGGATATGTGGTTTCTTAATTGATATTGGCTTCAAGAAGTGTGTATCGAAACATGGTGTGTATGTGAATACATATACAAGTGAATGGGTGATCATCCTTTGTCTATACGTAAATGATTTGTTGATCACGGGAAGCGACAAAAGGTGTAGTTCTAAGTTTAACAGTGAACTTATTAAAGAATTCGAGATGACCCACCTTGGTCTATGACATACTTCCTTGGCATTGAGTTCCACAAGTCTAAAAAGGGACTACTTATGCACCAAAGAAGGTTTGCTCTTGCGATATTGAAGAAGTTTGAAATGGAGCATTGTAATGCTGCCATTACTCTAGCTAAAGCAAGGTTACATTTGTCTAAGAATAAGGATGAGAAATAGGTGAATCTAACTCAATACAGGAGGCTGATTAGATCCTTGCATTACTTATGCAATACGCGACCAGACTTGGCGTCTAGTGTTGGAATTGTAAGTAGATTCATGGAGAGAGCGAAAGTGTCTCACTTGGTAGCAGTCAAGAGGATCCTAAGATACGTCAAAGGATCTATTAACTGCAAAAATTTCTTTCCTGTAACGGACACGGGCAGAAAATGCAATTTACTCGTTTTTATCGATTCCAATTGGTGTAGAGATAAAGATGATCTAACGTCTACTCCTGGATACATATTTATGTTCAGTGGACCACCAATCTCATGGTGTTAGAAGAAGGAATCGGTAGTGGAACTCTGGTCTTGTGAGACAAAGTATATTGTAGTTTTTTTATTGTGTGCTAAGTCGTGTGGCTACTGAATCTATTGAAGGAGTTAGGCAGCGATGGGGGTGACGTTGTAACGCGCATGGTTGATAATATTTTTTATATTAATCTTGCTAAGAACACAATTGCACATGAAAGGAGCAAGCATATTGAGATGAGGTTTCACTACTTCAGAGAACTTTCAAACCTATTATTTTTAAACATGTGCATTTAAACTTTAAACTTTAAGGACTTTATAGTTTTTTTAATAATAAAGAGTCTAAAGGTTTAAAAAAATTAAAAACCTAACGTCACGCTAACATATTTAGAAAATGAGGCTCCAGAATTATCATTAGTTAAAATGATATTCAACTCCTCTGACTCTAGATTTGGGAGAATGTGAAGTTTAATGTTAGTCAAAATAAAATTATAATTGGTTATCTAATCTTCATAATAATTTCTTTCTCGCCAAATATGAAATTTTTCGTTGTCAATTCTTAATCATCTTTTTAATTTTACAAATTAAGGTTGGGAAGTTGTGATAATATCCAATCTCTTAGGTAACCATATCCATTAGGCCGCTAGAATCACTTTTGACCACCATATTTGTAGTTTTGTCCCACCAAGCTAGTTCAATCTAATGCATCATCGTCCATGTCTTTGCCGTGTGAACATCACACAAACAAAATTTTCTCGCATAGCTTATCACTCAATTTTTAGAGGAGTCTTTAAGCAAGCCTCAGAATGTTGTAGTGAATTTTTTTTTATAAACATCATCACAATTGAGTTTAATCCAATTACCTTCAAGGTGATGCCATTGGGCATGCTTGATTTCTAGCACTAAATATCTAACATTGTTTTGCACCTGAATACCAATTTCAATCTCCTTAACCAAATGCATGATTGTATCACTTGGGTTGAGAGGTCTCTGAAAGTCTTCTTCAAACATAGTTTTGTTCCTCCACTTCCATAAATACTAACATGTGATTATAAGTATTAACCGCAAGTAGTCTTTATGCAACTCTATAGTATTTTCTTTATGATTGTAAGAGATCCCGTACAAGTCAAAGAATAAAAATGAGTCATTTTATTATAATAAATAAGTGTAATACATACATATACATAAGGATGGCAAACGTGCATGCCCGTCCCATTTAGGTCCGTTCTATAAAAGTCTGCAAAAAAAGGAACGGGACAGAGCGAACCATACATAACTAAAAATGCGACTTAAAACTTTGATCCGCCTCGCAAAAAGTGAGGGCAGGGCGGGGTAAGTCCGCGGACACTACACATATTTAACCTAAAAATGTAAAATTTTATGTTAACTTCCATGCCCATAAAAGCTCGTATGAAAAACGGAATGGAATAGAACAATCACATTTAAAAGTAAAGACCTAAAATTTTAGTCCACTCTGCAGTAAAATACGAACAAAACCGACATATCCAACGATCGGGCGAATTTACCACCCCTACCTATCCATATACATATGCATATGCTTCATAAAAGTAATTCCGAAACACATAAATTAAGTTTTCTTTATTAATCATACGTGTATGGTGGTTTCGAGAAATACAAGAAATGATACTTATTTCTTATAATAATTAAAATGCAATTTTTAATAAAAAATTATATTAAATTAATCATAAATTTATTGTTTCATGTCTTTTAAACTACTTTTTGAAAATTTATAAATTAGAATATAAAATAAATTATTATTGAATTTCGGACAGCCTATTGTAAAATAGTTTTACATAACCGTGTCATTAGAAAACAAATCACTCTCATATTTAATATCATTATTCTTTAAATATAAGAGTGTAAAACTATTTTATATTTATATCACATTTTTTATTTTTTAAAATTTATTTTTAATAAAAATGTAATAAAATAAAAATAAAATAGAGAAAATAGGTGATAAATTTAGAGTGTAAAATAATTTTACACTGTCAACCAATCACAATTATGTATGCAATTATTTCACCATTTTAATTAATTTTTTTTATTAATTTAATAAAAGACTTATTTTCTATTGAATGACAATGTAAAACTAATTTACCATATCTAAATAACCCAATAAAATACAATATTACATTAAAAAATTGGTGAACACCCTTATATTTTAGAATTTAATTAAAATACCAATATGTTTGTCAAACAAAATAATTTTATTTAATGTTATTTATAATTTTAATATTATTTTATTTTAAAGTATATATAATTTTAAATTTAATTATATTAAAAGTAACTGATTGTTTAACATGTGACTTCAAGCACACGAGGGGGAATGAATTGAGGTATTCATAATTCACGATTAATTTTAAAGTTTTGTTACTTAAGAAATAAATTGTGTTATTCTTTAAGACGGTTAAGAAGATCGCATAAATTAAAAGATAAGAGTTTAAAGATAGCACCGGTGATTTATTCATGTTCGACCGAACATTGGTGTTTTCGTCATCAAAATGTTAGAAGGGTTCTCAGCAGGATCATCAACTTTATACATGCAAGCACATAGATCCACAAGGTAGAATTCTTTATACCAATTATATTTTATTTATTTTTTATTTCTAATTCAAGTGATGTAACCGAATAATATAGAGGTGTAACCGGTTACAGTTGAGTGAGATAATTCAAGTGTTGTAACCGATTAATACGGGAGTGTGATCAGTTACAGCTGAGTGAAATTCACTTATGGGCTAGTAATCGTGGGCGTAATCGGTTAACATAATCGGTTACCACTGTATTGATTTGATTATTGTAACGACTGTAACAAGTTACAGTTCCGAGAATTTAGTTTTTATGTAATTTAAATAATGTTGCTTATGTCCCAATCAACTTGTATTGTTTGTATAAATGCCTTGGAGGCATCCTCATCGATGTTAATGAAAATATACATTTTCACTCTCAATTACCTCTCTCTCTCTCTCTCTCTAATTTCCCCCTTCTCTCTCTCTCTCTCTCTCTCTCTCTCTCTCTCTATCTCTCTATCTCTCCACATTCAAACCCTCCATTTTTACCAATCTAGTGATTCTAAGATCTAATATTTGGCATCAAGAGTCTAGTTCTGTTCCACCAAACACCTAGTATTCAACATGAATTATGTCTAAAATGAAAGAATCTCTACAAATCTACCAATCCTCAATGCGAAGCATTACATTAAATGGTGCAACCAAATGAAGGTGTTGTTTGGCTACCAAGACGTTATTTAATTGATTAAGAACGGGGGTGAATCCTCTTGAAGGTGCAACAAATTCACAGCGAGAAAAACATAAGAAAGATTACAAAGTGTTATTTTTTATCCATCAATATCTGGATGATTACAACTTTGAGAAAGTTGGTGATTGTGAATCGTCAAAACAAGCATGAGAGATCTTGAAAAGGCATATGCAAGGGCTAACAAGGAGAAGGTGGTAAGGTTAAACACTCACAAACGCCAACTCAAAATAATCCAACTGGAGGAAAAGGAGACAATCAACGATTACGTGACGAGAATTACTAGATTGGTGAACCAAATAAAGGTATGCGAAGAAACTATTATTGGGCAGAATGTTGTATAAAAAATTTCGCCTTCTTTAACGACAAGATTTGATAACATAGTAGTGACGATTGAGGAATCAAAGGATCTTGCGACGATGAACAAAGGATGAATGAGAGAAATATCAACAAGGCAAAGACGGGGTTGCTTTGAAAGCTTGATTTAATGAGAAGAATAAGAAGTCGAACGAAAAATGTCCCATTAAGAGTAAATGGAATTTTTCAGAATTTTGGTGGAAGAGGGTCTCAAAATTTGAAGAATTCGACTTGTGAAAAGGGTGAGAGCAAATTCAACAAGAATAGTGGTCAAGGAAACTTTATAGGTGAAAGGGAAAGTTTGACAAGAGCAAGGTGCAATCCTTTAATTGTCAAATGTGAGTGCAACACAAATAAAAAAGAACCTCAAGGGGATGAAGCCAAGGCTGCAAGACAAGATTTTAATGAAGAGAACACGCTTTTGGTCATGATAAGAAAATGGGAATAAAGCAGCAACAATTACAAGAATGCTGGAGAAATATGTTGTAACTGATTACGTAAAAGTTGCAACCGGTTACATGCAGTAGAAAATGCTATGATGAGGGCGAAAGAGGGAGTTTAGAGCAGCAAGGAATGGTATTTAGAATACAGTTCTTATACTCATATAACGAGGAGGAATTATTGGTTTGTCAAAACCAATCAAGCCATCAAGAGAAAAGTGAAGTTTGCCGATGACACCACTCTAGCGATCGATGGGATCAGTGATGTTTTGATCACGAGGAGGGATGGTGGAAATTCCTTGATCAAAGATGTATTGTAGATTCCAATAATCAAGTGTAATCTTCTAAGTATTGGCCAATTTCTTGAGAAGGGTGACAAGATTCACATAGAATAAGGCGTTAGGCATTATGGAAGCAAATGGGGGTTTAATACTAAAATCTCCTATGACTACCAATAAAAATTTCAAGATTGAGTTGAAGGTTATAGGTTATAGGTTTCTCGCTTCAGCGGATAGTCGAGAAGACTGGATATGGAACTACCGTCTTAGGCATCTCAATTTTAGAGATCTCAATGCATTGCAAAAGAACGGATGGTAACGAGGTTGCCATTTATTAACATACCGACTAAAATTTATGAAGAGTATGTGCAAGCGAAGTAACACAAGGGTAAATATAGCAAGGATACAAGTTGTAGAAACACGCATCACCTTGAGGTGGTGTATTTTGATGTGTATGGGCAGAGGCAAGTTGACTCGTTTGGTGGCAAAAGATATTTTGTCACATTCATCGATGATTATAGTAGAAAGCTATGGACATTCCTAACCAAAATAAAAGACGAGGTATTCAAAGTGTTCAAGAAGTTCAAGTCCATGGTTGAGCGGTAAAGCATACACAAGCTTAAAGTTCTCAAAACGAATGGAAAAGGTGAATATATCTCAAACGACTTTAGGAAGTTTTATGATCAAGAGGGGATAGTACACGAGGTAGTACATTCTTATACACCGCAGCAAAAGGGTGTTGTCGAAAGGAAGAATCGATCGATTATAAACATAGTAAGAAGGATGTTTAAAGGGAAGAACTTGCCGACAGAGTTATGGGAAGAGGCAGTATCAATATCTGCCTATTTGTTGAATAGGTGCCCAAAAAAGAAGCTTGATAAGATAACACCGGAAGAGGCATGTTCTGGTTTCAAATCAAATCTGAACCATTTGAGAGTTTTTGGTTTCGTAGCTTATCAACATGTTCCGGGGTAGCTTAGAAAGAAGTTGGAAAATATGGGAGAATTGATGATACATGTTGGGTATCACTCTACCGGAGGTTACAAGTTGTATGATGTATCAAACAAGAGGATTGTGATCAGCCGAGACGTCATTCTAGATAAAATATAGGACTGCAACAACCAGTAACCGATTACGTGAAATTTGTAACCGGTTACAACTTTGATATTTCAGATTTTGAAAATGCAGAAACACCCCATGTCGAAGCCCGAGTTGACGAGAATGTAATAAGATCAACATGGCAAAAAGGTTTGCCTCCAAGATTCCAAGATTGTGAGATGTTCCGAGATAACAAATTCAATGATGATGATGATTTCATCCGTTTTGTACTTACGACTGAATCCGAATCCATGAAGACGAAAGAGGTCTGAAGTGATCCAAAATGGATTTGTTCTATGAAGGAGAAGTTGGAATTGATTGAGAAAAACAATACTTGGGAGAAAGTTAATCAACCGGAAGGAAAGAATTCAATAGGTGTAATATAGGTCTATAAGATGAAGGCAAATCCCAAGGGTGAAATAATCAAGAATAAGGCTCGATTAGTTGCAAAGATATTTTTACAAAGAGAAGGCATATAATTTGAAGAGGTATTTAAACTGGTTTCTAGAATTGAAACCATAAGGCTAGTTATTGGTATTGCGAATAACAAAAATTGGTCCATGAAATGGATGTGAAATTTGCATTTTTGAACGGACCATTTAAAGAGGAAGTATATGTAGAGCAGCACCTGTTTTGTTGTGAATAACTAAGAGTTAAATTTCTACAAGTTAAAGAAAGCATTGTATAGTTTGAAACAAACTCCAAGAGCTTAGAACAAGAGGATAAGTGGTTTCCTAATTGATATTGGCTTAAAGAAGTGTGTATCTGAATATGGTGTGTATGTGAATACGGATACAAGTGAATGGGTGATCATCCTTTGCCTATACGTAAATGATTTATTGATCACGGGAACCGACAAAAGGTGTATTTCTAAGTTTAACAGTGAACTTATTAAAGAATTCAAGATGACCCACCTTGGTCTATGACATACTTCCTTGGCATTGAGTTCCACAAGTCTAAAAAAGGACTGCTCATGCACCAAAGAAGGTTTGCTCTTGAGATATTGAAGAAGTTTGAAATGGAGCATTGTAATGCTGCCATTACTCCAGCTAAAGTAAGGTTACAATTGTCTAAGAATAAGGATGAGCAATAGGTGAATCCAACTCAATATAGGAGGCTGATTAGATCCTTGTACTACTTATGCAATACGCGATCAGACTTGGCGTCTAGTGTTGGATTTATAAGTAGATTCATGGAGAGAGCGAAATTGTCTCACTTGGAAGCAGTCAAGAGGATCCTAAGATACGTCAAAGGATCTATTAACTGCAAAATTATCTTTCTCGTAACGGACACGGGAAGAAAATGTAATTTACTCGTTTTTATCGATTCCAATTGGTGTAGAGATAAAGATGATCTAACGTCTACTCATGGATACATCTTTATGTTCAGTGGACCACCAATCTCATGTTGTTAGAAGAAGGAATCGGTAGTGGCACTCTGGTCTTGTGAGACAGAGTATATTGTTGTTTTTTATTGTGTGCCAAGTTGTGTGGCTACTGAATCTATTGAAGGAGTTAGGCGGCGATGGGGGTGACGCTGTAACGCTCATTGTTGATAATATTTCTGCTATTAATCTTGCTAAGAACACAATTGCACATGAAAGGAGCAAGCATATTGAGATGAGGTTTCACTACTTGAGAGAACTTTCAAACTTATTATTTTTAAACATGTGCATTTAAACTTTAAAATTTAAGGACTTGTTTTTTTTTAATAATAGAGAGTCGAAAGGTTTAAATAAATTAAAAATCTAACGTCACGCTAACATATTTAGAAAATGAGGCTCCAGAATTATCATTAGTTAAAATGATATTCAACTCCCCTAACTCGAGATTTGGGAGAATGTGAAGTTTAATGTTATTCAAAGTAAAATTATAATTGGTTATCTAATCTCACAATAATTTCTTTCTCGCCAAATATGAAATTTTTCAGTGTCAATTCTTCTTAATCATCTTTCTAATTTTACAAATTAAGGCTGGGAAGTTGTGATAGTATCCCATCTCTTAGGTAACCATATCCATTAGGTCGTTATTCACTTTTGACCACCATATTTGTAGTTTTGTCCCACCAAGCTAGTTCAATCCAATGCATCATCGTCCATGTCTCTTCCGTGTGAACATCACACAAACAAAATTTTCCCACATAGCTCATCACTCAATTTTTAGAGGAGTCTTTAAGCAAGCCTCAGAATGTTGTAGTGATTTTTATTTTATTTTTATAAACATCATCACAATTGAGTTTAATCCAATTAACTTTAAGGTGATGCCATTGGGCATGCTTGATTTCTAGCATTGAATATCTAACATTGTTTTGCACCTGAATACCAATTTCAATCTCTTCAACCAAATGCATGATTGTATCACTTGGGTTGAGAGGTCCCTGAAAGTCTTCTTCAAACATAATTTTGTTCCTCCACTTTCATAAATACTAATATGTGATTATAAGTATTGACGTCAAGTAGTCTTTATGCAACTCCATAGTATTTTCTTTATGATCGTAAGAGATCTTGTCTGTACAAGTCAAAGAATAAAAATGAGTCATTTTTTATAATAAATAAGGGTAATACATACATATACATAGGGGTGGCAAACGGACATGCCCGCCCCATTTAGATCCGTTCTACAAAAGCCCGCAAAAAAATGAACGGGATAGGGCGGGCCATACATAATTAAAAATGCGAGTTTAAAACCTTGGTCCGCCTCGGGCGGGGCGGAGTAAGTCCGCGGACACTACACATATTTAACTTTAAAATGCAAAATTTTATGTTAACTTCCATGCCCATAAAAGCCCGTATGAAAAACAGAATGGAACATAACGGTCACATTTAAAAGCCCGTATAAAAAATTATAATAAATTAATCATAAAATTTATTGTATCTTGTCTTTTAATCTACTTTTATTTAATGAGTCGGTTGAAAATTAATAAATTAGAATATAAAATAAATTATTATTGAATTTCGGACAGCCTATTGTAAAATAGTTTTACATAACCGTGTCATTAGAAAACAAATCACTCTCTTATTTAGTATCATTATTCTTTAAATATAAGGGGGATAACATGCTGATACCTGTGTAAAACTATTTTATATTTATATCATATTTTTTATTTTCTTTAATTTATTTCTAATAAAAATGTAATAAAATAAAAATAAAATAGAGAAAATAGATGATGCACTTACCGTGTAAAATAATTTTATACCGTCAACCAATCACAACTATATATGCAATTATTCTACCATTTTATTTTAAAAAAAATTAATTAATAATATGATAAACGGTTTGTTTTCTATTGAATGACAATGTAAAACTAATTTATCATATCTAAATAACTCAATAAAATACAATATTACATTAAAAAATTGATAAACACCCTTATATTCTAGAATTTAATTAAAATACCAATTGTTTGTCAAACAAAATAATTTTATTTAATGTCATTTATAATTATATATAATTTTAAATTTAATTATATTAAAAGTAACGGTATCCAACAAAACTCATGAGTATCAAATAATTTATTTAAAAAATAACACATTTAAATTATTATTATTATTATTATTATTATTAAATGTTATATTATATTTTAAATTAAAACAAAATTATGAATTTATTTACACTAAAATTATTTTTTTTAATAAATAATTTGGACCTAGCGGGTTTCAAACCTAAGACTTGAGAGGAGCACACTCTCAAGACCCAAACAATTCACCGCTAGATCACACACAAACACTTTACACAAAAATTATGAAATCCAACCAAAGTTATTGGTATCAAAGAATTTATCGAAAAAATACTGTAACACATTTAAACCACTGGTATTAAATTTAAAAAAAAAAAATTAAACACAATTTCCTTTCCCTAGTTTTGTGATAAGTACGATACAGAACACTTTTTACTTTGTCTGAAACTGAGGAGTGTGTTACATCATCACAATCAATAAAACAGCTTCCTTTATCATAAAACCAACTTAATTACTCCTCAACAACCCCCCTGTTTTCTAGTTAAACCCCCTCTAACGTTCTCTTGTCGATGCAAAAATGGCCAAAAACAGAGAAACCTCTGAACAAAATCTAACCCCATTTTCCCTGCAAAATCACAATCTTTTCTGTGTCAAATTTGCAGCATTGTTTTTCTTTCTGGGTCTTGCTTTTCGTCTTCTCTTCTGGGATTCATTCAGTTTATCATCATTCGTAGAGTTTCACAAACCACAACCTCAAACAGTGTCCACTGTCGTTTCATCTCCTCCTAAGTCATCACCAGACTCTGATGCATTACAATTCAACATTCAGAATCAAACATCTTTCAATGGTAACAAACTTTTCATTTTTTGTTGTGTGTGAATAATTGTTTATATTGTGTCGATTAAGGTTGTGTTTGTTTCATGCGAATGTTGTTTAGGTTCAGGAAAATGTAATTTGTTTGTGGGAGATTGGGTTTCTGATTCATCTGAACCAATGTATACAAATGATAGTTGTCATGTGATTGAACCTCATCAAAATTGTATGAAGAATGGAAAACCTGATTTGGGGTACCTTTATTGGAGATGGACCCCAAAAGAGTGTGAATTGCCAAAGTTTAACGCAAACAAGTTTCTTAGTGTCATGAGGAATAAAGCAATGGGTTTTGTTGGGGATTCCATCTCACGCAACCATGTTCAGTCCCTACTTTGTATGCTTTCACAGGTATTCTTAACTTTCTTGTCTGCTATATGCAATTTGCAACTTCATATCTAGTCCTTTTTGTTTTTGAAGCCCTTGTAAGTCAGATAAGGTTCGACTATGATAAAACAATTAGAGATCATATTTAATCACAGTTTAATACTGTTTCACAGTAACAAATTATTTAACTTTGTCAAATTTTGAGTTTGGTGCGATAACTAGTCTTGCACCCCTCTAAGATAGTCCTGACGACTACAATTGCGGTTGCCATGGCATTACAATTGTGATTCATTGATGTAAATAGAATGCATTGCATCAATCATGCAATTGTTATTTAGAAATTACTACAATTTACAAATACTATGGTAAAAGCATTTGTCATTGTCAACAAAGCTGTTGTTGATTATGGAATACAGCTGGTGCTCATAAGTAGTAACATATAGTTGGTCCACTGTCTTTTCCAAAATGGTTTTACCAACATTGAATATGGCATGACTTTCAACCAGAAACAGCATAAACTTGAATCTTGACCAAGTTGTGTGTTCTTCACTAAACTACTTTTTTAATCAACTGAAAACAATACATTAAATATTGTGCACTGTTTCAGTTTTGTCTTACACGTTTTGGTTTATCTATATTTTTAGTTTCATCAACTTTGTCCCTACAAATACAGGATATATAACTTTATCTATTTGTGGCATCATGTAATGTCTCAAGAATTGGTCCTACAAAATGTGTGTTAAATCTTCCAATGATTTACTCTGACACAGGTGGAACAAGCTGTTGAGGTTTACCATGACAAAGAATATAGATCAAAGATATGGAAATTTCCATCTCATAACTTCACATTATCAGTAATATGGACACCTTTCCTTGTTAAAGCAGCTATTCATGAAGACATGAATGGAGTTTCATCTTCAATGGTGCAACTTTATCTTGATACTCTTGACAAACAATGGACTAAACAATTCAACACTTTTGATTATGTTGTAATTGGTGGTGGAAAATGGTTTCTCAAATCTGCGGTGTATCATGAAAACAACACGGTGGCCGGTTGTCATTACTGCCCCGGAAAGAATTTGACCGATGTAGGGTTCGACTACGCGTACAGAAAAGTGCTTCGACTTGTTTTCGACTTCTTTACCAAGATTTCTAGCCATAATGCGACTGTTTTGTTTAGGACTACCACGCCGGATCATTTTGAAAACGGTGAATGGTTTAGCGGAGGGTATTGTAATAGAACTGTACCTTTTAAAGAGGGTGAAATTAGTATGGTAGATGTAGATTCTATCATGAGAGGCGTTGAAGTTGAAGAGTTTGAGAAGGCTGTTACTTCGTTAGGATCTGAGAATGGTGTGAAGTTGAAACTTTTGGACACGACTTTTCTTTCGTTGTTGAGACCAGATGGACATCCAGGACCTTATAGACAGTTTCAGCCATTTGCGAAAGATAAGAATGGTAAAGTTCAGAATGATTGTTTACATTGGTGTTTACCAGGACCGATTGACTCATGGAATGATATAGTGATGGAAATGCTAGTAAATGGTTGATAATGTCACTGAATCAATCACCTAGGTTTGAACTTTGTAGCTGGTTACAACAATGATCATTTGAAATTCAGGATCTATTGTGTACATGAAACTGTATAGGATAATCAAAACATGCAGAATACAAGTGACACCTTATCAGTTTGAGCAGAATATGTAAACCTTAGCAGTCATGCAAAAACTCAGTTCATGTCATTTTCACTATAATTTTTATAATGAATATATGTCTATTTTATTTTATGAAATGGAAGATTATTAAACATTTCCATTCGACATTGTTGTACAAAAGAACAAGTATGGATCTCTGAACTATGAACCAGTTCTCTAACTTTTATAGGTTTGTTCTAAACTAGGGTCCATACTTCAGAGTCCATACTCCATTTGACACTAGAGAATTTATTAACTAAGAGGGCATGTTTTGCAAAAACCGTATACACGGCTCATAAATCAATGTTAACATTACATCAAAAACACCAACCACTGAGACATCTTTTCTATTACTTGGTTGCAGGTTGATTTCCAAACTTCCTATCATCTGGTTTAGTGAATGGATCCTGGAAAAGTACAATAGAAGAAGTTAATTTCAATCACGTAACAATATTGTATACAACTAATATAGTTCCAACTGATAAATGATTCAGATACCAACACAGCACTTCTTAAACTCGGATTGTGCCAAAATCATTCCTACCAAACCAACTTTTTAAAGTTTGGATTTGACCTAATTTAATCCTACAAAACCGACTACTTTAAATTTGAGTTTCACCTATCTCAATCATACGAAAGTGCCTTATAAAATTATTTATAGGTCATATCTCATCCAATGACTTCATGCCCAAAACACGTGAATCCTGTGAATCCTGCAACCGATAGTAGATGGTTCATCGGACCCTCACTTGCCTCTTAACACACTACCTCAAGGACCACCACCACCTTAAACTAATTTTATAGGATTCAGTTAGGCACGCCTCAAATGTAAGAACATTCATAACTTAGGGAACACCGATGATCATTCATTTTTGTTCGGAGTGTCCGTGCTTCATAGTTCCCGACTGAAACTAGACAAAACATTCAAAAGAAAATAATAGAATTGAGCATAATAAAATGAAGAATCAAATCAAACACAATTCTTTGGTATAACCTTCCTACAAAAACTAATCTTTTCAATGAATCAATGGCAGATGAGATAATGAAAACCCTCACCACCCCGAATGAAAATGATTCGATTCCTGAAGACCCAGATCATGAATCAGAATTTAAATCCATAAAAACCAATCCTTTTCAACAAATATAAAACAGAGAGAATTAACAGTGCAAAAGAGGGTTAGAAACAACGGAGAGAGAGGAAATTACATTCTTGACCAAGATGAAGTTAGCGACGGCGACGGTTGCTACTACGCCGCCGAGGATAGCCACCGGACCTGTAAGGAGACTCCACTTCCGATAGATCATCTTTTTCTTCTTCTTACTTCTTCCTCTGACTCGCTCTTTTTACCAAATGATATTGAGTTGGGGTGTTGCTTTCTACACCCCATTGTTTAACAGATCCACCCCCTCTGAGTCATTTATATTTAGGCAATTTTATTTTACACCTTATTATATTTTGTTAATCACATACTTACTAATCAAATTTTTGTACATGATTAAATTGGTGTGGTGCGAAAAGTATAAAAAGAGTAAAGATAGTAATTGAACTCATATTTAATGGATGGGATAGAAACTTGCAAACGTGTACATGGTCACAAACACAGACACTTTCGTATCCATCATGTTTTATACTCGTACAATATATATTCTAATTTTTTATTACATTGATGTTTTTTTTTAAAGGCCAAAATTGAAATCTTTAATTAAATAAAGGCATAAGTGATGCCATAAGAACTTACAATTACAACTCATTCTATAACAGCTTCAAAGCATTTTACAAAACAAGACCAACCCCCATCTCTACTACTTTGTATGCATGATACAACTCCTATCCAAGCCCCTGATACAGTAACAATACTGAAAGCATAGATCACTAACTGTTACTACCAGAACGATACATGACTTTTCCACATCAAAAACAAGCTTCCTGCAATATGATCACATCTCTGCCACTTCTACAGTTCACCCACACAAAAATCATTCCGCAGTTGATATCAGAATTAATAGAACATTGGTTATGCTTATAAGACATATCGGTAGCAACAATAGCATAGGATATGCTGAGAAAAACTACACCAGCAGTAAAAACTATCCTTCTACATCTTACAATCTCAAAATGGCAGAGAACCACACCCGGCAAACACTACACATTGATGTTTTGGTTTGAGGTTGAACAAACAAGAACTCACACATAGTTGAGAAACACTAATGTTTTGTTTTGAAGTTGAAGATGAAGTTTCATAAAATCTCACATAAAAATAACTTTTCTCATTTAACAGATTAACACTTAAAAAATATTTTTCTTAAAGTTTATTCGAGAGAGATTTTTGTGTGAACAATCAACATTAAAAAGTTCATCAAAGGTTATTATGTAGTTAAATGTGCTAGAGACAAGAAGAAAAAATTGTAAAAATGACTATTTGATTCGAGATGAGACAAACAAAATTATTTGAATCTAGTGAGAGAATAATTTGAATCAAGAGAAGAAAACACAAACTTTTATTTTGAGATTTGAATCATGATTCTAGTCATGTGATTCAAATCGCGCTCAATCATGACTCGTATCCTGAAATAATTTAAGAAACAAAAATTTCATTCATCATTTGAACCAAACTAAACCATGATTTGAATATGTTGGGTGCAAGTGTGAGTGGTTAAAGTTCCGCATTGCCTATGAATGAATAAAATGTTGGATTTATAATAGAGACGACCCATTTACCTAAAACCTTAAGGTTTTGAGTTGATATGTTGCGTCTCCATCTCTTGTGGCTTAGAACATTGGTTCCGTTGGTGCTCCTGACTCTTCCAGATCTGGTGCGAAGGATTGAAAAACACTTAGAAAGGGGGGGTTGAATAAGTGTGACTTCAAAAACTTGTAAGATAAAAACAATGAACACAATTATTTTTATCCTGGTTCGTTGTTAACGAAACTACTCCAGTCTACCCCCTTAGAGTGATTTACCTCAACTGATGATTTAATCCACTAATTCAATTGATTAGAATGGTTATCCACATAGAAACCTTCTAAGTCTTCTAGAGTCTACAGATCACAAATTGATCACTCTACGAACCTTTTACAAACAATGTAAAATAATGTTTACAAGAGTAAGATTGCTTCTAATAAAGCTGTAATCACAACAGCGATATTTCTCTTAAGTTCTAAGCTCAACAATAACTAAATATTACAAGAGTTTGTGAGGTTGGAGATGAAGTTCGTGAGATTTGATTTTGACAGCATTTCAGTATTATGCACAAGTGTTCTACTTTGCTTCTGATCAGAACTTCTATTTATAGGCGTTGAGAGGAAATGACCGTTGGGAGCATTTAATGCTTTGCGTGAATAGTACAGCTCTGCATTTAATGTTTCACACTTTTGACAACTACCTCGAGCCTTGCTTTTCCTGCTTTTACCGACTTTGCCTTTTGTAGCTTCTAACGTTCCTTTTGTCAGTCAGAGATTAGACGTTTCAGCCTTTCATCTTGTACTTTCTTCTGGACTCAGATTTTGTAGATAACAACGTTTGAATATCAGAGTCAACAACTTGGTGCAGAGCATCTTCTTGTCTTCTGACTTTGAAGAGCTTGAGCGTGATACCAATCAGAACTTCAGTGCTTCTGCTCCTGACTTCGTTCTTCTGATGCTTTCATTTCATGTTTTGATTCTGCTTGATCATCTTCTGATGTCTTGCCAGAGCATGTTCTGATGAAGCCATCCAGAACTTCCAGAGTCAGTTGCTTCTGAGCGCTGATTTGTGCATACTCTTTATATATTTCCTGAAATGAAAAATGCAAAGGATTAGAGTACCACATTATCTTATACAAAATTCATATATAATGTTATCATCAAAACACAAAATATTGATCAGAACAAATCTTGTTCTAACATGGTGTAGGATCGAATCACATTTTTGGCGCAAAATCCCAAAATTTCAAATTTGCTCATGATTTGAATCAAAACTTTCCATGCCCTAGTAGGGAAAAGAGTGTCACACTACCATTTTCATTGATATTTTGAATCATAAATACAAAAAGTAATGTCGAGTTATACTCTCGTCTTATTAACTTCAATGCCCTATGATTTTCATTGTGATTTCATTGATATTTTCATGCCCTATGATTTTATCCTCGTTTATTGCATTACCCTAACGACTCGTAACATGACTGATTCTTTTCACACTTGTTTAAACAAACTTCATCATGGGTACATTTTGAGAGACTCGTTACATATAACTCATTTAACCTTAAATGCATTATAATAAATGTTGATGAAAGTTGTTCCAAGATGCCCACTCGGGCCTATTTTGGTGGAATCATCTCCAACTCCTCTGACGTCTGGCTGAAAAGATTTTTTGACTTCATTCTTAACTCCTCGAATATCCTTCGGACAAAGTTTTTTCCCCTTAATCACTAAGGATGAGGGCTTTCAGGACCTAGTAGGCGGAGAGCAAGGTCCGAAAATGTAGTTGAGGCAAACATTAAGGATCTAAGAGACTTCGCCGCCACATATCCATTCAAAATCTTAAGACAATTGGAGTATATATCACCTCTTTTATAAACCTAATATTATCTCCATTCATAATCGATATAGACTTTAATACATTCACACTTGAAACTCAACATTAACAACTATCACAAACACATTGTTTAAATTCAAGACATCAAAAATACGATCCACATAACGACCATATCAAAATCACTCACACTCTCTCTTCGAAGATAACAAACACATTGTTTAAATTCAAGACATCAAAAATACGATCCACTCTCTCTTCGAAGGTAACCCATGAGTAGATTTCTTGGCCAAATTGGACACTTTTTCTAATGAAAACCTTTTGGTACATGGCTCTCCCCCGTCTATACTCAACACCATTATAGGAACATGTTAAAAAGAAAATTATCGTGTATTACCGGAACCCAAAAATATTACTAACCCTTTTTTTATATTAATAAAAATAGGCACAGCTTAATAAAGGAGTGCGGGAAAGAATGCGATTCACGCATTTGACGGCGCGGGAAATAAATGCGTGAATCGCGGCGGCCACACCATTTACCCAATCTCATCTCTTCCTGGCATCGCCGCCCCATCTCCGGCGGCTCATCTCCCTTTATCCACCGTTTCCGGAACGTAATCGACACCTTCAGCCATCTCCGTAAGAATCTCCGACGACTTTGCATGACTCTTTCATTTTACTATCTATTTTCTTGCATTCCAGAACGATTCGTGACTGCATTGAACTATGATAGCTTCGAAGCTATGATTTTGGATCTTGAATTTGGTACAGATATTGTTAATTTAGCATTTTCAAGTTGGTTGATGGATGGATTTTTATTGATTTCAAGAACCCTAGTTTATTCCATGTTTGAAATTCCTCTGTTTCCCCCAAATTTATCAAGAACCCTAATTCCCGTTATGTTCAAATCATGCAATTGAGACGTTAAATCTTTAATCGAATGTGAATATTACTAATTGAGCATGTTAAATTCAATGTGTTTTCCTCAATTTTCAATTTTTTTTTTTCGGTTCAAGAAACTTGAATTGAATATGATTTTGTTAAACTATATTTACTATAGGATAGGAGGCTGAAAAGTTTGTGCTGATTTTGTTAACCTTACTTGAAGTAAAGACCAAGAGAAATACCAAGGTGATAGAAGGTTTGCGCGTTGAAGAAGTTAGGGAACATTATGGTTTCCAATCGCGTGTTAGCGTGTAGCTTACTGGTTTATTTGGTAGTGGCAATGCTGTTTGATGTTACTGGCTGGAAGAGTTTGTTTTTGCAGCTCATTTTAATGTGCTATGTGTGTTTTGGGTTTAACCCTAATAACCGCATTAAGTTGAAAGTTGGATTCTCTTTTGGAATGAAAAAGGACGCGAATGGAGAAGGAGATAGAGATGATGACCATGGTAGAGCAGCTGGTGCACACGAGCGGGTTGATTGAGTTCTTGATCATTGCTACTGATGTTTTGATTCTTTTTGGGATGGGGATTATCTTGGATTAGGTTTGGGGATTGTTTTGAATTTGATTCTTATGATGTACAGTCTATAAGGGGAAGCACTTGTGGGTGCTACTAAACTCCTTTAAACACATATGTTAGAAATCGTTTGATGAATGATTACAGATTTTCACTAGTTTCAAAATTTCTTCACGAGTGAATCTATTTTACATTTTGATTATTTTGTGTGTGAAGTTTTGTTATAAATTTGAGAAATGTCTGCTGGAAGCGTAGTTATGTTTTAGCAATGTAGTTATGTTAAACATTTTAAATTTCTTAGTTATGTTTCTCTTCATGTAGCCTCCTTTTTCTTTCCTTTTCTTCTCACTGTTGTTGGAACCCAGTGCTTGAGAGTGTTGTGAATGGGGTTCCATTGGCTGTATGACCACTTTATACAGTGGAAAAGATAAATCCTGTTTTGGTTAGTGAAGAGGTTAATGTAGATATGAGACATAAGGTTGGTGAGAATGGGTTGATTGAAAGGCACGGCAAGAAATTGCAAATGCTGTGAAAATGTTGATGGAAGGCGAGGAGGGGAAGAACATTGTAAAATGATAGATATAAATGAGGCACGTTCCATAGGCAGCTTCCATGTCTCTAAAAGAAAACGGACCTCTACTAGGCAAATATGTGAGTTGGCTCTCAAGTTGAAAGAGAAGGAAACTATGAGTCCTTTTTAGATAAATAATTTTTTTAGTACAAATACTTATTAAAATAAACGCTTATGGATAAATTTGAATAAGCATGCATAAATTATTTTTATAACAAAAAATAAAGTAAATTTAAATAATTTTTTGTATATGTTATAAATTGTTTTTATAAACTATTTTAATAAACTTATATAAATAATCTAAAAAATATAATTCAAAATTGACATAAGCTTTTTTTGGAAAATCCTTTCAACAGTGTTACAATTTTTTTGTCAACAGATGATTTTAAATAAGCTAATTCTAACATCATGTATATCACATTTTCTTCTTTTTTAATTTTTTAATCTTTTTTACAAAATCAAAAAATTAAAAAGGAGAAAAGGTGATATAGGATCTATTAGAATTAACTTAATTGAAATTATCTACTGACAAAATGTTGTATTATCTAAGGGAAAGTTTTATTATACTACATTAAAACCTGTGATTTTGTATGGGAGAAATTGTTGGATGGTTAATAAAATAATTATAGCAGAGATGAAGATATTGGGTGAATGTATGGTAAGACTCGATAGGATAGAGTCACTAGGAGTCTTTTTCCCTCGCAAGGCTTTAGATTTAGCTTGCTTAAGCCTAACGTCAATGAGGATTTTTAGGTACATTAGATTGCATGAACTCCCGTCATCAGTGAGGATCCCCAACATAGAGTGATTTGCAATGGTAGCAACTAAACTAGCTAAAGTGTCGTGTTAGGAATTTCATCTACCTTCTTGTAGTCTTAAAACCCTAAAACCGGTCTGTTTTCTTCTCACACCTCGATTTGTGTAATAATTCGAGAGTTCAACAGATCCTAACTTTTTGTAGTCTTAAAACCCTAAAACTAGTCTGTCTTCCTCTCACACCTCGATTTGTGTAATAATTTGAGAATTCAATATAGTTCTTCATCGATCGTATCTATGACTTGTAATTATGAAATGGATGGTTTTAACATGCTTTTAAAAACGAGATATGCAATTACTCTTCCATCTTAGTGTGACTGTTGTAAAGATCGAGGCTTTGAAATAAAAGAAATTTAATTGTGAAAAGTCATAGAAATTAAATACATATAAAAAAATAATTATAGCCAACAAAAAATAAAGTAACAAAGTAACAAAGGCATGAAAAAGAAATAGAGGTGGAAAATGAAGAAGTTGATAGAGATGATGTGTATATTATCTGTAACGATCATCAAGACGACATATGGAAAAAATAACATGTAAGGCTCTGTTTGGTAAGACATGTTTTCGAGTTTATAGCTTATGTCTCATGTCTTATAAGCTCATATGATAATTTAGACCCGTTTGGTAACGGTCTTTTCATCATGAGCTTATAGCTTATTTTACTAGCTTATAGCTTATTTTCCAGACGCTATTTCAAATAGCGTTTTAGCTTATGTCTTATAGCTTATTACTTTTTCTTCCTTTTTTATCCTTATTATTTCAATTAAAATCCATTTTTAACCCTTATAATTTATTTTAATTTAAAATAAAATAATTATATATTAAATATCTTTTATGTCATTTTACATTTATAAGTTAATTGAACCGCTAATTTTACCAAACACTTCAATGAGCTTATAAGCTATCAGTCTCAACCATCCGCTATAAGCTATAAGTCATCAGTCATCAGCCATCAGTCATAAGCTATAAGCTATCAGCTAGCTTATCAGTCAACCGCTATTTTTATCAAACAGACCCTAAGTATTTTTTATTTATAATTTATTGTAAGTTATAACTGTTAAGGTTATTTACTAACTAGTATTATTATTTGAGAATTATAAGTGTTTAAAATCAAGACACCAAAATAATATTATTTAATGTAATAATGTGTAAATTGTAGGTTGTTTTGTGCCATTTTGGCTTTGATGTAATATATAATTTTTTATTCTTAGTAGAATTTTATCTTTGATGTAATATAATTTTTGGTCTAATACGATTCACAAATAAGTGAATTGTCATTTCTGGTATGATACGATTTAGAAAAATTCAGATTAAAAAATTAGAAATTCTATAAAATAAAATATATATTAAAAAAATAAATAATTTCACAATGGTTGTTTAATGCAATCGTAGTTATAGTTAGCGCACTTTTTAGTTTACTATATCGGACATTAGACTGTGATTGTAAACTACACACATACAATCACAATCTACCTTACAGCGATTGGTTAAATGTAATGATATATATATCCCTTTATCAACCATTGTGATATGTGTTTTTCACGTTAATGATAGGAAAAAGCTTTTTGTCTGAGAGTTTGAATTAATGAGTACTCTCTTCTCAACTATTCTAGGCACTACTCCATCTCATCTATTGGGATACATTCAAGAGTCGCTCACATTTGGTGCCGCATCCACTAAAAACGGTTCTTACGGTCATTTTATAAAAGCGTGACTCTTCGTCAGCTCAAGATATGATACATTACATATTTATAAATTTTATCTCATTGATTTTACTAACTTGAACGATGAAATGTTAAGATACAAATACACCCCTTCTTAGTTAATAAAAAATTCATCGTTGTGTCGAAAACCTTCTCCTATGGTCATCCCCACACCTACTTCTCATTGTCTATTCAGCACCACTATAATAAGCAAGACTAAAACATTCTTCATTTAATAATAAAAATATTCACTAAAGTAAATCAAATAAAAAAATTATAACTAAAATAAATAAAGTACCAAATGTAAGAAAAAGACAGAAATAGAAAAATGAATAAAAGGCGCAAAAAAAAATTTGTTTTATTTGAATTTTTGTTATTGACGTAATATAAACATTTACATAAAGGAGAAGAGAAAAATATAATGATCTAGATTTAAACAAACCATAATCATAGTCAAATAACTAATTATATACAACAAAGAGAGTGAAGTGAGAGGGAACTTCAATTTGGCATTGTTACACCTTTCCATTTGAGAGCCAATTCACATATTCCTTTTGTTGAAGCCCCATTTTCCTTTAGAGCATTAGCAGCAGCCTCTTTGAGATCCATTATTTTGCTACGAAGTTTCTTCCCTTCCTCACTTTCCATCAACCTCATCACAACACTTGCAATTTCCTCCCTTTCAATCAACCCATCCTCACCAATATTTACTCTAATAGCAACTTTAATCTCTTCACTAACCAAAGCAGCATTCATCTTTTGCTCCGCATAGAGTGGCCATGCAATCAAAGGCACACCATTCACCACACTCTCAAGAATTGAGTTCCAACCACAATGACTCACAAACCCTCCAATTGAGACATGGCTCAAAATTTGAGCTTGTGGAGCCCAATATGGAACCACTAATCCTCTCCCTTTAGTCCTCTCCATAAAACCATTAGGTAAAAACACAAACGGGTCAACATTACTACTAGCAATAAAATTTGAATCATTTTCAACTTTATCCTTAGGACATCTCAAAACCCACAAGAATCTTTGTTCACTCATTTCCAAACCATAAGCAAGTTCATCCGTTTGAGTACTAGTATGTGTTCCCCCACTCCCAAAACAAACAAATACAACACTTCTACATGGCTGCTCATCCAACCATTTAAAACCAACTTCAAATTCAGATTCATTATTAATAGTGTCTTGATTCACCAACGGTCCAACCGGATAAACCACCGGTTCACTCTTTTGTAAAAACATGAAAGCCTCCGGTTCAAGCTCAAAGAAGCTATTCTCTATTATTCCGTAAGCCATCCTGTATCTTTTCATCTGGTGGAGGAGACATTTGTAGGCTTCACCAGTTCGATCCAGAGCCGAGTCTGGAAAGTCTTTTACCTGAACCGCAAAACATCCAGGAATGTTTAGCGGTTCAGAGATATCCCTAAACTCAGACTGAATCGTTTGGTCGAGTTGGGGAAGATAAAATCCAAAAGACAAGTTATTAGCTGCGGTAGGGAAGAAGATATATGAAGGGATATCGAGTTCGGCAGCTAGGTCAAAGACGTCGGTACCAAAGAGATCGACGACTAAGGCGGAGAGACGGTGGGAGGTGATGAGAGATAGTAGGGTTTGATGGAGAGAAGGGAGAGAGCGGAGGATGGTGAGTGTCATGAGTGGGTCAAGTTTGGTGTTTGGTGGGAGGTCGGAGAGGGTGACTGGTGGGAGAAAGATGTGGGAAATGGCAGGTGGAAGGGAGGAGAGTAAGGTGGTTTGAGCCTTGGAGGGTGGAGCGTCGGAGGGGATGATGAAAGTGACGGGGAGGTTATGGTGGTTAGTGAGTCGCTTGGCGAATTCAATCATCGGAATGAGATGTCCCATTCCTGGACTTGAAACCATGACTACTAAAGGTGGTAGTAGTTCTTGTTCCATTGAAGATTAGAGATGATGATAAAGGTAGTGAAGGGTGCATGTATATTTATGGTTACCTCGTCTATGGTTTTTACCTATTTGTCACATGCATTGCTAAAATTTTACCTATAAGTATATGGAATATAATTAAGAATCTGGAGCGAAAGGAAACAAATCAAGTATTAAATTGGTATTTGGTATATGAATATGACTAGGGAAAGCATAAAATCCAGCATAAATGCACTATGACTAGGAAACCACGTAACCCACTTTACATGCATTGTGGTACTATGATTTATTTAGACAACCGAATTTTCTTAACTTATTCACAACCGAATCAAATAAAAAAAGGTGTACCTTCTCTACCCATCACAAAAAATTGGGTAGTGTATATTCAACAAATCACAAAATTCCATTTCATTTTAACACATTTAATTAATTATAAAATAGTATAATTATTTATTGTTTCCAAGATATTTTACACTGAATATAACTTTACCAAACTTTTTGAGTTGGGTAGATAAGAATTCGTTATAAAAAATTATTAATTGGTGAATTCTCATCTAACCAATTCAAAAAGTTGGGTAAAGTTATCTTCAATATAAAATGTCTTGAAACAGCAAAAAATTGTACTATTTTATAATTAATTAAATGTATTAAAATTAAATGAAATTTTGTTATTGGTAAAATGTACACTATTCAACTTTTTATGATGGATAGAAAAGTAGTTCTCTTATTAATTTTATTTGTTATAAAGAGTCTTTTTTTGATAAAAGAATTTAAATTTGTTTTTATCATTTTTTATTTTCAAAGTTGATTTGATTGAATTTCAATTTCAGTTCAGTTAATTTGTCAATTATTTAAGAGAAATGTTATGCTTACCGTTACACTTATTTCTACACTTACACCATAATTTCTACCAAAATTATATACTCATCATTTTTTAATTATTTTTTTCTCACTTTGGAATGTGTGCAGCACTAAATGAAAGGTATATGTATACGTGTAAGTTAGAAGGTGTAAGAAAAGGGTGTACATATAGTATAGCTCATTATTTAAGTTACTAGGTAAATTACCCGTGTGTTGCACGGGTGTAATTAAAATATATAGGTTAAATATTTTATAAAATATATATAATTTAATATAGTAATTGAATATGTTTTAAAATATATTAAAAATATTATATTTAATTTTTATCTATTTAAAATTAAGAATAATATTTAGAAGTATGAGAATTTTTATTGTTTTAACTTATAAGTTTGATTATTTTTAAATTTGATATATCAAATTTGATCCTTAAAGAGAAATCATATAATATTTTAATATATTTTATCTAAAATCCTATATTTTGTATTTACATTATAATTTTTATTATTAATAACTTTTTTTTTATTAAAGTTGTTATTTTAGTAGTTCTTCCATACATAATATATGAGATAGTGAGTAGACTATGTTTAAGAAAATTTTATAAAATAATTCCGATTTATAATGTATATTAACAAAAGCAATTTATAGTATTAATTCGAAATTTCTTTTTTAGACCATATATTTATCAAATATTATAATGCAATTTATTTTCTATTATGAATAAACTTTAGTCTTTTATTATATTGTAGTTCGATGGTTTGGCATTGAACCGAAAGAATGATATTTCTTTTTGTTTATTGAAATGTAAAAGAGTAATGATATTGGTACACTAAAAAGTGACACCAACACCGTATATTAATACGGTTTGTTTTTTTTTTATTATGTTTAATATTTATGTTTTTCATTTTTTCAATTAAATGATACAATTGTGTGCTGTATTTTATTTGGTGTAAGTATGGTGTAAAGATTTTGGTGTAAGCATAGCACCCCTCAATGTAAAAATATGTTATATTTATTGATTTTATGGGAAAAACAAATATAATATTTTGTGATTCATTAACTTTTTTTGTAAGCAAGAATTTTATATATAGGAGAACTAAGGGTTCTCAAACCTTGATACACATGAAACAGAATAAAACCGCCAAAGAAAGATATTACAAACCAATTAAACCTATTCGCAAAAAGCCTCCAACCGAAGCTTTTAATCCTAAAAGACACCTCCATCTTCCAAATTAACTCCAAAGCATCATCCTACCTATTGTGATTCATTACTTGATTTTAGTAGGATATTTATACATAAATAATTTATTCTCTCTATGATTGTATATAAGACATTGCAAAAATATTAGTTAACAACTACATGTTTCAATTAACAAATAATAATTTAGATCCACCGTCTTACTTTTTTTCGAATTAAAGGTTACAATGTCTAAAATACTTATATTTTTTTAGTATATAATATGTAAGGTTAATTACACAAATTCTTGTTATATCTACTTACATATATAAATTATGTAGACTTTTATTTGTAAGAAATTATACATTTTATTGTATAAATCATTTTATCTTTTAAAATAATTTATTTAATAAAAAAAATAAATTAAATATTTAAATTACTTAGGAGTCATTATAATTCTAATATCATTAGTATTCTCGTTCTTAACACAAAAACATGGAAGGATATGAGGTAAAAGAAACTTAAACAATAAATCTTTATAAAATTATTCAAAAAAAAACTTAAGCAACGAACCTTTATAAAATTATTCCAAAATATCTAAAAAAATTGTTTGTTGTTAATCCACATGTTAAATTGAAAAGAAAAAACAATAACGAAATTTTTTTTTACTAGCATTAAGATAAAAACAATCTTTTACTACCTCCAACAAAAACAACATGATCATTAGATCTTCTAAATGAAAATACTCCAAAGGCTACCTTTTCATCATGTTCTATGTTCAGCACCTACTTCAGAGTTCTTTAAACATCTATGATTAACTGTTTGATTGAAGAGAAGTACACAACTATTAATTTTATAACTTACACATTAAAATTCATATAAAGGCAAACAGAAGAAAAAAACGTACATACCTTATTGAAGAAGCTTCACAATAGTGTTGTTTATATATAATATAAGAATAGTTAAACTATTTTCTACAACATTCATATATAATTAATATTAGAATCATCAAACTATTTTCTGTAACACAATCCATTTCAAAAGAGTAATTCAAAATTATGATGTCGAAGATCAAAAGAAAATGAATAAGGAATATAAGCCATAAAAGCGAAATTTTTTTCGCATATGAATCGACCTTCCAATAGATATCTCTTATAAATCTTCAAAACCTTGACATTGCAAAGAGGAAAAAAAAAGAATATTATACAAAATAAAGACTAAAGTGTTTTTTTTTTTTTAAGAAAGTGAAGATGGCTCAGAATCACATATTTATATATACAATAAAAATCATGGGTGAAAAATTAACAATTAATGAAAATAATAAATAAACAATTTATAAATTAAAATCTTACATTAATGTATAATTTAGTGAATGGTCACATATAAATAATAATTAATAAAAGGTTTAAGTTATAAATTTATTTCCAATTAAAGGAATAAGTTATAAATTTATTTCCAATTAATAAAATAATAATTAATAAATTTGTTAATTAATTTTTTTTATCAATGTTATAAGTTAGTGAATAGTCACATATAAATGATAATATAAAAATAGTATTTTATAGGTTTATGTAATAAATTTATTTAAAAATAAGTAAAAAACAATAATTATTATCAGACATGCTATTAATATTAGAGTTGTTACACATTTATTATTAAAAGTTATTAAGTTACAATATTCATATCTAATAAAATTGAATTGAGAATAAAAATTGTATGTGAATAAAATTTAAAATACGTATATATTTATTTCTTTGAATTTTAAAATATTAATAAATAGGTATAAATTTAACTTATATGCTTGATTTTATATAAAGTATTGAAAAATTTAGAAATTTTTGTTTAAATTGACATTTAAAAAATTAATCTAATATATATATAACATATATTAATAAAATTTAATATATTATTGTGATCTAGCATAAGTATATATACCTTCTAAAACCACAAACCAAAATAAATGACTATATCTTCCAAATAGATATTATTGCGAATACCTTCTAAAAGCACAAACCACAAATTGATCTTATGCATACAATTTATTTTTGTGAGCTAGCATAAAAATATAAACATAAAATATATATAAACAAAAATCAATATATTAAATAAATATATGGAGTGAAAAAAGAGAAAAGTAAATTTTGAGAGTTACAAAATATTAAATAATAAAAATAATATTATTAATATATTAAATAAATGTATGGAGTGAAAAAAGAGAAAATGAAATTTTAAATATTATGAAAACTTTTGTATCATGAAAATGCTAGCAATTATAATTGAGAGTTACAAATTATTAATAGTATTGTTAAAATATTATAGGGTTAAATATGTTTTTGGTCTCTGTAAATATTGCAGTTATCAAATTTAGTCCCTCTAAACATTTCCTTAATGTTGCATCCTCCTAATATTTTCCATCCACAACAATAGTCCCCAACGTCAAGTGGAGTTAACGGACTCCTACGTGGCAGGACAGGTGTCTTTTAATTATGTTTTGATTTTTTTTCCGTTGACCTACGTGGATTAACACCAGCATACGTGTAAATGAGAAGCTTCATTCCAACTATAACATCAAATTGAAAACCCTAAATTCATTACTGTAGAGCCTTTGCCATTTTAATTGAAAACCCTAAATATCATCTTCTTCATCCCGTTAAAGGAGAAAACGCTACAGTCAAACGTTGTTGTCATCTTCAAGTCTCTTTCGTCAACGTTTTCGTCTTCAGTGGTCCCAAAAGGTGAGTTTCTATTGTTTAATATTTTTGATTTTTGTAATGTTTGTAACCCACTTGTCCGACAATACCCTCTTTATTGCAAACCGTGGACCACTTTGTTAATGTCTATGTTACCCTCTTTGCAGGATGGAGACATTCAAAGTTGTCGTTTTTACAAAGGGGTCTTTTGTAAAAGACCAGAGTATTAGGTACGAAGGTGGGAACGTCTTTGCTTTTGACGGTCAAGACCCAGACTACTGGTCTTATTTTGAAGCTCGTGACCTAATTAAAGGGATTGACAATACTTTCAACGAGGCTGAAGTGAAAATGTGGTGGAAGCATGAAAATGGGACGTTTGAGAAGGATCTTCAACCATTTTCTAACGATGGAGATGCATCTGCATTGGCAACTTGTGCTATCTACAAGAAGTGTGATGTTGAAATTTACACAGAGTCCAAACCTAATCCAAGTGAATTGAGTTACATGGAGAGGCTCATAGAAAGACAAAAGGGGCACGAAAGTGATACTGAGGAAAGTGATGAAGATTATGAACCCAGTGAAAATTCAGTTGATGATATTCACTTCAATGATAGTGAAGAAGAGAGAATGTTTGACTCAGATGTAGAACTTGATGAAGGCATCAATAGGCAAGGTGTTGCTAGGAATAAACATCCACAAACTGAATCACACAGGAGTGGATTTATTACAAGTGGGATGGATAAGGAGCATGTTATTGAAGAGGAGTACATGACAGATGAACTTGATAGTGGTGCTGATGATAGTTGTGATGAGAGGCCACCTGTGATCAGGTTCAATGAAGAGGATGCAATTACTAAAGATTTCAAGTTCAAGTTAGGTATGGAGTTCTCATCTTTGAAGCAATTTAAGAAAGCTGTTATGGAGCATAATGTTTTGATTGGTAGGGAGGTAGCATTTGCAAAGAATGATGCTAATAGGTGTAGGGTTGTTTGTAAAGAAAAGAAACGATGTGACTATACTGTTTTGTGTAGTAGAGTCCTTAGGTCAACCACATTCAAAATCAAAACCTTGTTTCCTAAACATAAGTGTGGAAGGCAGTTCTTCAATAAAAATGCAAAGGCTGAATGGGTTGCAAAGGTGATAGTGGACAGGCTGAGGCACAATTCTAAGATGAGGTTGACTGAGATTGTTGCAGATGTTAGAACTAGGTTTTCTACTGAGATAACTAGTAGTAGAGCATTTAAGGCTAGACAGTTGGCAAGACAAGTTGTAGAGGGTGATGCAAGCAAACAATATAGTATGCTATGGTCATATGGTGCTGAGTTAAAGAGAGCTTCTATAGGAAATACATTCAAACTGAACATTCACACTCCTGGGCCAGGGTTGCAACCAAGATTTGAGAAATGTTACATGTGTTTGGATGGGACCAAAAAGGCAGTTACACAATCATGTAGACCCTTCATAGGTTTAGATGGTTGTCATCTTAAGAACAAGTATGGTGGAATCTTATTGATTGCAGTTGGGAGGGACCCAAATGATCAGTATCTACCCCTTGCATTTGGTGTTGTTGAGACTGAGTCAAAAGAAACATGGAGTTGGTTCATGAAGCTTCTCATTGAAGATATTGGTGACAAGAGGTGGTGTTTTATGTCAGACCAACAAAAGATATATATGTAACTTTTTGCACACTAAGTAATTGCACTTGTTTCTGTCATGTTGACTTGTACATGTTCTGCACTATATGCTAGTCAATTGCTTTCATTTTAGTAATTCAGTTTTGCACTATATGCTATTCATTTGACTTCAATTTTTCTGTCATGGTTTATGTCATGCTGACTTGAACATGTAATGCACTATATGCTAGTCAATTGCTTTCATTTTAGTAATTCAGTTTTGCACTATATGCTATTCATTTGACTTCAATTTTCTGACATGGTTTATGTCATGTTGACTTGTTCTGTTTCTGTCATGGTTTATGATTCAGTTTCTGTCATGGTTCAGTTTCTGTCATGGTTTCTGTCATGATTTAGTTTTTCACAATATGCCTTTGTTCTCATTTTTTCTGATATGCAATTTATGTTCTTCATTTTCTGTCAGGGACTTGTTCAAGTTTTTGAGGAGGAATACCCTGCTTATGAACATAGGTTCTGCTTAAGGCATTTGTACGCCAACTTTAAAAAGAAGTTTGGTGGTGGAACTCTATTCAGAGATCTCATGATGGCTGCTGCCAAGGCTACATATTTTGAAGCACATGATGCAAAAATGATGGAGATTAAGGAGGCCAGTCCTGAAGCATTTGAGTGGGTGAATGCAATTCCAAAACATAAATGGTGTAAGCATGCTTTTCCATTGTATTCCAAATGTGATGTTTTAATGAATAACCTTAGTGAGTCGTTTAATGCTACCATTCTAATGCAAAGAGACAAGCCCATTATAACTATGTTTGAGTGGATTAGGAACTACCTAATGGGTGGGTTTGCAACACTTAGGGAGAAAGTAGAGAATTACAAATTTGAGATGATGTCAAAACCACTTAGGAGGTTAGATAGAGAGATTGAAAAGAGTGCTAGTTGGTTACCAACATATGCTGGACAGTTGAAGTTCCAGGTGACACATGTCCAGTTTACAGATAGTTTTGTTGTAGATTTAGGTAAAAAATCTTGTTCATGCAACTTCTGAAAATGGGCAACCTGATGGTGCAATTCCAACTCAGGCTTCTATAACTTCAAGAGACGCACTGAGAATGTATTGTGGTCTTTCTCCTGAGGATTTGGAAGCTTTGTTGGATGGGCAGGATGAGAATGACATACTTGATATTCAACCACTAAGTGTTGACACTTCTTCACCACCTAATGCTGATCAGAACTTTAGTGCACCTGTGACCCAAACTGCTAACATTAATCAAGATGCTGATATGAACCATGATGCCTCACCTATTAAGAGAACTAAGCCCAGGATTTTTTTTGGTCCACGTCCAAAGATAAGCAAGTCTACAAAAGCTATGTCTCCAAATGCTAAAAAGCCAAAGTCTCCACTACCAAATATGTCAAAGTCTCCAATTCAACATGAGTCTCCAAAGCAAACTATGAGTGATCCTGTAATTACTTAATATACTTCATTTCAATATATATGTTGTGAAACTTGTGATTTAGGATGTGTACTAATTCTGTCATTTCAGGTGAAGGCTATGATAAGCAAAACAAAAAGAGCAACACATGGTGGGACACCTACAAGGAAACGCGACCGCATAATGACTTTGAAAACCCGTGCTATAACTGGCCCTGGAAAGGATTCTGATGATCCACTTGTCATCCAAGATGAAGACTTTGAAGTTGACAATGGTGTTGGAAAGACCTCTTGGAAGAATATCAAGAAGAATATGACTCAGTGATTTATAATATATGCAAACTTTTGTTGTTTTGAAGTGATGATATGTATGCACACTTTTGTAATATTGTTATGTAGTGATGTTGTATGCTTTATGTGAACTAGTGCTTTATGTGAACTAGTGCTTTATGCACTCTTTTGGAACCTCTGTAACATGTAGAGAACTAGTGCTTTATGCACTCTTTTGGAACCTCTGTAACATGCACTCTTTTGGAATTAATATAACATGTTTTGAACTAGTGCTTTATGCACATTTTAAACCTATGTCATGTTATTTCTCCACTGTCAATTAATATGCTTTCAACTTATGCACATTTTGAAACCTATGTCATGTTATTTCTGTTATGTGTTTACAATTAACATGAGATTTACACACATCTTTTTTCTTCCATGGCCTTATGCTCTCAACTTATGCACTGTCAATTTAACACCATCAATTACAGTTAAAACATAACAACATTAACAATAGATAACAACCATTGAACCATAATACACATGTTGTTTCAATTAAAATTATAGTTGAACCACAGTACAACCACATTACAAAAGAAACACCTTGTCAACACATTAGAACCACCCTACAATTGAACCAATAAACATATCATAAGCATTTCAATACCTCTGATCAATACTTGACAATAACTCTCATCAATACATATATTTCATTGCCAAATACAAATTTAACATAATGGAAACTACAAGACAAGTCTTAAGCATTTTTCCTAAATTTTCTTCTTCCTTGAGTTTCTTCTTTAGCATCTTGTTCTTCTTCTTCAGATTTTCGTGCAGATCTTTCAAATAAACCTTAGCATCCACTTCTTCAAACTCATACTTCAACTTTGGCACTTGATCAACTCCAACATCTCCCATCTCATCTGCCCATATAAACAAATCACAAGTACCGACAGTATTCCAGAAAGGACATCTCCAGAATAATCTCCCTTTGTTTGCTCCCTTCTTGCAAAGGTAAGACACCATCGGTCTGTTACATCCACATAGCCGACAAGTTCGAGTCTTCAAGGAAGCGGATGAAAACGACCAATCCGAGCTTGCCTTCTCCATGGAAGAAAGAAACGGAGAAATAATGAATGGAAGATGAAGAATGGGTACGCGAAGGAAGAAAGGAACGAAGCAACAATGGACGAAGAGAGAGCTGATAGATGAAGAAAGGAATTAGGTTAAACTAATTTGTCATCAGGCTGTTATAAGAAATTAATCCACGTAGGTCAACAGAAAAAAAATCAAAACATAATTAAAAGACACCTGTCCTGCCACGTAGGAGTCCGTTAACTCCACTTGACGTTGGGGACTATTGTTGTGGATGGAAAATATTAGGAGGATGCAACATTAAAGGAAATGTTTAGAGGGACTAAACTTGATAACTACAATATTTACAGGGACCAAAAACATATTTAACCCAATATTATATTATTATTATTATTATTATTTCTATTATATTATTATTATTATTTATTTTTAATATAGGGTCAATTTAGTAAATGACACATTAGGGTTTTTTTGTTAAAAAAAGACTATTATGATGACACATGGCTATGAAATGATTATCGTGATGACATGTGGCTAGGGTTGCCATCATGACAACCTTCCATTTATATATATTAAGATTAAGATAGAACTATTTGTGCATGTGCTCATTAACTATTAATATAATGGTTCAATTATTTCAATTCCGTTTAATGGCTATTTTGAATAGTCTTAATTTTGACTTACGAAAAAACAAAAATTACATTGGCAATTTTTATCTTTCATAAAAAAAATAATTGTACTTTTAATCAATTAATACTATTTTATTTTGTTATGTTGAATTATTTATTAATTAATTTAATTTTTAAAAGATTTTGATGCATTTTATTTATGAATAAGTCAACTTTTTTTAGTGGATAAATAAAAATGTTCAAAAAGACAAGAAACATAAATATCCACACAAAACAACTCAGGATAAATAAGTGGAAATCTTAGTCTCGTAACATATGACTTGAAAACTGTTGTTTTTCGAATTAGAAAATATTGGCACAAAGAAAATTATCGGGACGAGTTGCGTACTAGGTCGCTTTCTTTAAGACGTTTCACCGTACTGCCAATAATAATGCAAAGCAGTTCGAAATACGATGACGTCTCCAGGATAAAACAGCCCGTTCAGAAAATTCGACAATCACTTGCACTATGATGTGTCGTTCGAATTACACCTTCAGATGGTTCAAAACCAGTCGTAGTATCTGGATTAAATTCCAGTCATAAATCAGAAAAGAAAATATAGATGAAGCAGAGTAGAGAGAGAAGGAAGAATTCGGTTATGAATTCTGGAGTACATAACAAATGAATGAGGGAAAAGTATTTATAGGCAAAAGGGATCCAACCGAGTGGACCAAATCGTGGGCGAAAATATAGTGGAAGAGTTGAACCGGCCCAGTCAAAGTAGCCGTTATTTACTTGGTCAGCAAGTTTGGAGGACAAGTAAACCTAGTCAAAATCTAGGTTAAGACTTGGTCTTAGGACACGTCACCAATTCGTATTAATTAATATTAAATATTAATTAATTTCATATTTAATAGTATTTAATTTTTACCGAATTAATTAATTATTCAATGATAATTAATTTCCATTAATTCGGGTTCCAAAAAATTAATTCATGTAGACCGAACCAAACTGAACCGAGCTGAGCCGGCCGGCCGGACGGCGGCGGCGGCGCGCGCGCGTGTTTGTCTTCTTGGCACATTGGTGTGTCCTCACTCCTTTACAAAATTGTAGGTGCCCTTGGACCCAACAACAATTGTTCAAGTTGGAATATATATACACTACTAATATTTGTGTTCCCTCCAATGTGGGACTTAAAAAGAATCTTTTCAAATTCATCTCCATATTAGCTCTTACTTGTGCTTATTTATTGCTCATTTAATGTCAATAAATTATTCCAACTCTTCCTCCAAGTTATCATCATTCCAAGTATTCCAACAATCCCCCACTTTAATTTAAAAGGTGAATTTTAGAAGTACATTAAACGTTTCTAAGATTGCGCATAAGCAAAGGTGTCTACGACTTGAACCTTTGCGTAGCAAGTAAGATTCCGATTCAACAAGAGTGACACTATTGTCTTGAACTCTATCTCAGACATCAGACCTGCACACAACCTTTTCTTAAGGTGTATTCTCATTAGCCCGTGCTTTTAATGGCCCTGCACGTGTATCCCGGTTTAGTGAAGGCTCTAGGAATTCTGCCTCGAAATTCCATAGGAACCGGCCTTAGTTCCACAATCACACAAGTGAGTCTACCAAGAGTACTCCTGTAGCTTAGGTACTCCGTCATAAAGAGTATAGATCTCATTAAGAGTTTCTATTATCTCATCCTCTTATTACTTCAGGATTCATGCTTCTCATATTTACTCTAGCATGATCTCTACATATTACTCACAACTTGTTATTACCCATTGAACCTATTTCTTGGTATCTCCAGTCATTTAGGTCGGGTTACCATCATGAGAAACTCAGTTCTGTATAGGCATTAGTCCCATCTTCTTGGATGTATAGTGGACTTTCTCTCTAGTTAATCCTTCCGTCAAAGGATCTGCTAGGTTTTCATCAGTACGTATATAATCCACTCTTACAGCTCCTTTAGAGATACAGTCTCTAACAGTGATGTGCTTTCTTCTAATTTGACGTCTTTTACCATTATAATAACGGTTCTCGATTTTTTCAATAGCCGCGGTACTATCGCAGTGGATCAACACAGCTGGCATAGGTTTTTCCCATAAGGGAATCTCAGATAGCAAGCATCTTAACCAACTTGCTTCTTCACTAGCTGTGGCTAGTGCTATCATCTCAGACTCCATTGTAGACTGAGCCAGGATGGTCTGTTTCTTTGATTTCCAAGATACAGCTCCCCCAGCTATACTAAATATATAGCCACTAGTAGCTTTAGAATCATTCGATAGGGTGTTCCAATCTGCATCACTGTACCCTTCTAGTACAGTAGGAAATTTCTTATAATGTAGGCCGAGATCCAAGGTCCTTTTAAGGTACCTCATGACTCTCTCAATAGCTTTCCAGTGCTCATTGCTCGGCCTACTTGTAAACCTGCATAACAATCCGACGACATATGCAATGTCAGGTCTAGTACAATCAGTGGCATATCTAAGACTACCAATGATGCTCGCATATTCGGATTGTCTGACACTTTCTCCAATGTTCTTAAACAGTTTCACACTTGGATCATATGGAGTGCATGCCGACTTACAATCAAAGTATTTATATTTCTTTAAGATCTTCTCCACATAGTGAGATTGATCCAAAGAAATTCCTTGTTCGGATCTTGTGATCTTGATACCAAGAATCACACTCGCTTCTCCGAGATCTTTCATATCAAAATTGTTGCACAATAATGATTTCATAACATTAAAGGCATGAATGTTTGATCCAAATATGAGTAGATCGTCTACATATAGACATATGATAGTGCATATGGGATTCTCAGATTTATAATAAACGCATTTGTCACTTTCATTCACTTTGTATCCATTCGATATCATTAAGTTATCAAACTTTTCATGCCATTGCTTAGGAGCTTGTTTTAGTCCATACAGAGACTTATCTAACTTACAGACTTTGTTTTCTTGTCCATGGATCACAAACCCTTCTGGTTGTTCCATATAGATTTCTTCTTCTAAGTCACCATTTAAAAAGGCAGTTTTAACATCCATTTGGTGTACTACTAAATTATAAATAGCAGCAATTGAAATAAGTACCCTAATGGATGTAATTCTAGTTACTGTAGAGAAGGTATTGAAGAAATCTACATTTTCTATTTGTCTAAAACCTTTGGCTACAAGGCGAGCCTTGTATTTATCAATAGTTCCATCAGGTTTTAGTTTCTTTTTCAAAACCCATTTACAACCGATTGGTTTGCATCCAGGAGGCAAGTCTACTAAGTGCTAGGTCTTGTTAGACTCCAGAGAATCTATCTCATCATTAATAGCTTCTTGCCATAAGTCTGCATCCGGTGATGACAAAGCTTCTTGAAGATTTATTGGATCTTCTTCTATATTATAAGTCGCATAGTCAGGCCCATAGTCTTTAGAGACTCTTACTCTTTTACTTCGTCGAAGTTCTGTTTCTACATTGTCGTTGCTTTCTGTGCTTCTTATCACAGAAATGTGACTTGATTGAGTACCCCCACTATTTCTCGATTTGAAAGGAAATTTGTCTTCATAGAAATCAACATCATTTGATTCTATGATCACTTTTGCATTTAGGTCATAAAACCTATATGCCTTACTGTTTGCTGCATACCCAATGAATACACATTCGTATGCTCTACTAGCGAGTTTAACTCGTTTAGGATCCGAAATTCTGACATAGGCCAGACAGCCCCAAGTTCTCAAATAAGACAAGTTTGGTTGTCTTTTCTTTAATAACTCATAAGGTGAGATCTTAATTTTTGACTTGGGTATTCTATTCAGGACATAGCAAACAGTCAATAAAATTTCCCCCCACAGTGAGGTGCAGCACCAGAATTCATCATAATTGCAACAACAAGTTCAGTAAGAGTTCTATTCTTTCTTTCTGCTTTACCATTCATTTCAGGAGAATATGGAGCAGTCGTTTCATGTACAATTCCATGTTTAATATAAAATTCATTGAATAACCCAGAACCGTATTCAGTTCCCCTATCACTACGAAGTCTCTTAATCTTCTTACTAAATTGATTCTCAATTTCAGTCACATACATCTTAAACATGTCAAGCGCTTCACTTTTATTTTTCATTAAGTATACATAAGTATAATCAGAGCAATCGTCAATAAAAGTGATAAAATAACGTTTACTATTTCTAGTTAAGGTTCCATCTAATTCACATATATCAGAATGTATAAGATCTAGGGGATTAGATTCTTTAATTATTGATTTATGTGAAGTCTTAGTTATTTTAGATTGACTACAATATTCATATTTATTAGAATCATTCACTTTTAATTTAGGAATTAAGCCTAAGTCGCTTGCATTAGAAATAACTCGCTTATTAACGTGACAAAGTCTAGCATGCCGAATATTATAATCACACAAAGAGTAAACGGAAGGAGAAACTTTATTAAAATCAACATTCAACTTAAACATGCCATCAGCGGCGTACCCTTTCCCAACAAAAATACCATTCTTAGTGATGGTGTACAAATCTGCCCCTATAGTTTGACTAGACCCTGCCTTATTTAAAAAGAAAACCAGAAACAAGATTCTTCCTAATTTCAGGAACGCGCATGACGTCCTTCAAGATCAAAGTCTTTCCTGAGGTGAATTTCAGCTCAACATCTCCAATTCCAGCAACATTAGTGGTGTGAGCATCTCCCAGCAGCACTTTCTTATCTTCAGCAATTGTGTATGTCTTGAACATAGCACGATCATAGCATATATGACGAGAGGCGCCAGTGTCTATCCACCAACCATCACTTCCACCAACCATGTTGACTTCAGTGATCATAGCAACAAATGGCTCATCAGTCATGTTAATCTGAGAATTTGAGCCAGCAACAGGTTTAGGCCTGCTTACATTTTTTTGCCATATGACCCGGTTTTCCACAATTGTAGCAAGTGAAAACCGGAGCGTCATTTCTCTGAGGTGGTGGTTGCTGCCTAGCAAATGGAGTAGATAGGGCCCTAGAGGGATTCCCATTCTTAATTCGGTTCACAGCATTGCGGTTCTGATTCTTTAATGGTTTTCCAGTAGGCTTCAGAACCGCACCGAATTTCTTTTTGTTGTTAGTAATAACTAAGACTTCATCTTTCTGATCTTGTCTCCGAGCTTCCTCTTCAATTCGGAGGCGAGTAATCAGACTCTCGATTGAAAATTCTTTTGTTTTATGGCGAAGCACATTTTTGAAATCTTTCCAACCAGGGGGCAGTTTGTCAATAATCACAGCAATTTGAAAATTTTCATTGAGGGGCATACCTTCAGTAATTATTTCATGAGCTATTTTCTGAAGTTCGTGGCTTTGAGCTTCCACAGATTTTTCATCCACCATCTTGTAGTTCAAGTAGCGGCTGACAGCATATTTCTTCGCACCAGCTTCTTCAGTGTCATACTTCTTTTGGAGAGCTTCCCAAACCTGTTTAGCAGTGTTGTGATTACTGTAGTAGTCATACAGGTCATCAGCAAGACTGTTCAGAATATGATGTTTGCATAGGTAATCATTTTCTTGCCATAGGGCAATTTCTTTTCGAAGCTGTAAGTTATCTGCTGCGGCTTTTTATTTTGCAGCAGAGTCTCCCTCAGATGTTTTGGAAACTCTATCCTTTTTGGAGGTTCCGTCGGATTCAGTAGTTGACTTACCATTAGTTATTTCGATTGATCCGGAAGGAACAATAGGGATATCCTCAGTCAGAACGTGGGCAACCTTTTTCAGAGTTAAGAAAAACTTCATCTTTGATTGCCAACGTTTGAAATTAGATCCCTCAAACTTGAATGGTTTGTCATTCATAGAAGCGGACGCATTAGTACCGATAATTTCCTCAGTAGCCATGGCAGTTACGCAAAACGTCTTAAAATTGTTGTTTTTCAAATTAGAAAATATTGGCACAAAGAAAATTATCGGGACGAGTCGCGTACTAGGTCGCTTTCTTTAAGACGTTTCACCGTACTGCCAATAATAATGCAAAGCAGTTCGAAATACAATGACGTCTCCAGGATAAATCAGCCTATTCATAAAATTCGACAATCACTTGCACTATGATGTGTCGTTCGAATTACACCTTCAGATGGTTTAAAAACCAGTCGTAGTATCTGGAATAAATTCCAGTCGTAAATCAGAAAAGAAAATATAGATGAAGCAGAGTAGAGAGAAGGAAGAATTCGGTTGTGAATTCTGGAGTACAGAATAAATGAATGAGGGAAAAGTATTTATAGGCAAAAGGGATCCAACCGAGTGGACCAAATCGTGGGCGAAAATATAGTGGAAGAGTTGAACCGGCCCAGTCAAAGTAGCCGTTATTTACTTGGTCAGCAAGTTTGGAGGACAAGTAAACCTAGTCAAAATCTAGGTTAAGACTTGGTCTTAGGACACGTCACCAATTCGTATTAATTAATATTAATTAATTTCATATTTAATAGTATTTAATTTTTACTGAATTAATTAATTATTCAATGATAATTAATTTCCATTAATTCGGGTTCCAAAAAATTAATTCATGTAGACCGAACTGAACCGAGCCGAGCCGGCCGGACGGACGGCGGCGGCGGCGCGCGCGCGTGTGTGTCTTCTTGGCACATTGGTGTGTCCTCACTCTTTTACAAAATTGTAGGTGCCCTTGGGCCCAACAACAATTGTTCAAGTTGGAATATATATACACTACTAATATTTGTACTTTTAATCAATTAATACTATTTTATTTTGTTATGTTGAATTATTTATTAATTAATTTAATTTTTAAAAGATTTTGATGCATTTTATTTATGAATAAGTCAACTTTTTTTAGTGGATAAATAAAAATGTTCAAAAAGACAAGAAACATAAATATCCACACAAAACAACTCAGGATAAATAAGTGGAAATCTTAGTCTCGTAACATATGACTTGAAAACTAGAAGCAACCTAAAGAATAATTGGAGTACACCTTGCCAAACAAACAAACCACTCTCCAAGCTAGAAAAGACATGCCA
This sequence comes from Vicia villosa, assembly GCF_029867415.1. NCBI lineage: Eukaryota > Viridiplantae > Streptophyta > Magnoliopsida > Fabales > Fabaceae > Vicia > Vicia villosa. The sequence continues at coordinate 111,569,380 of NC_081186.1, read as the reverse complement.
TCAATATGGTGCACAAACATGATTCCACCATCCATCCATAAAAGTGTTAGAGTAACAAGAAGTCTCGTCAAGATACCACTTTTAAGAAGAGAAACTTGTCTTATCCACCGGTTCATCTATTGTTATTGTCTTATATAAGAAAATCTACTTATATGAAAATTTCTAAATGCTCCAAGTAAAGGCCAAACAAACTCTCAACATAGAATTAATTTCAAGAGACCTAAAAATCTCAAACAAAAACTTAACTTTTAGGTAACGTTAATTTCTATTTTAACCTCCTAAAAAATCTTATATCATTAACTAGCTTCCACCTCATAAGTAATAAAAAGTTGATTTGGGGACTCCAAACAACCCTGACAAAGCACACATGAGGTTCCACTTGGACCAATATTACTCGACGTCTAAATAATTTCTCTCTAATGGGCATCAGGGTCGGTCCTGTGCAGAAGCAACAAGTTCTACACCATATAACTTTAAATTATGAAAGATCTTAAAATTTAAAAGGTTTAATTTTTTCATTAATAGTAACGGAAAAAAATATGCTATCGTAAAAAATCAATAAATTAAAAAAAAGTTATGATAAAAACTCGATACATAAAAAAATAAAATTGATCAAGAGTTAAAATAATTAGAGTTAAATATATTTTTGATTAATATATACTTATATTTTTAATGTGTTATTTTTAATTATTATAATTGTTTATTTTTTTTTAAATTTGAACCCATTTTATAAATTAGAACGGGTCTCCGAGTCGATTGGACTGACTATGATAGACACCATATCCTATAGTAATTTCCAAGAAAAGATGATAAGCATAGATGACCCTTTACTCTTCTAAATCAAATTCAAGATAGAATCTAGTTTGGTAAAAGAAATGTATGCACGCAATCTAGATCATAACGATGCTAGACAAATAATTTTAACTGAGAACTTGCCATCTTCTCTATAACACTACCACCAAGAATTGGGTTGGACCTCTAAGGATCGTGAGTATCCTTAACGAGAGTTCACCTACTCGCCAGCTTTAGTGGGCGTGGAATTAGGTTGAGCCTTCAAGATAGGTCGTTGTTATTGAGATGTTTGGCCAACCCAAAAGAGTTATCCCCTAAGTGTTTGTTATAGTCATGAAACTAGGATATTTGTTGTGGAAGTATTAAGACCAGCCTCAAGGTGGGATTCATTTTGGAAGTGTGAGATTCCTTGTAAGAACTCTTTGGGAAAAGGGAGAATTCATTGGAAATTTTAATATAAGTTATTGGCCTTGGGAACACGTGCACTAAATGATTGTCTCATCACTGAAACATTGCATCAAGAAAGACCACCACTTAGGGTGCTCGAGTGTCATTAGATAATCGAGGTTATAAATAGACCATTGATTGTGCCATTTAATATTCCATTTATTCTCGATCATAGATCTTGGTGCTTTTAATTGTCTATAAATTGAGGGAGTGCAACCAATTTATTCTTTTTGTTTTCCTTGCTTTGAAGCAATATAGTATTTTCCTTGTGTTTTTTTCGTATTCTTGCCATCTTTTCGCACTTTTAGATCTTCATTCTCGATAGTGAGATATCTCACGGGTTTTTGATGATCTCGCTTCTCCATTGATCAGAACCTACAAACTTACAAGATACCAATATTTTTCCTTATTATTACAGTTTTTGTGTTTGCTCTTTAGACATGTCTAATATAGGAAACCCAAGTACTCCATTCACAAGCCTGGTCACTAATGGTCCTGGGTTCGATTCCCAGCTGCATCGTTTTGATATTTATTTTTTTGGACAGTGTGTGAGATATTATAACAGTTATGACTGTAACCGTTGTTAAATTTTCTGCATGATTAAAAAATATTATCCTACTTTTATAATTAATCCCATTTTTTAACATGTTTTATTGTTCGCCATATCACAACAAAAAATAAAACTCACATTTGTGATAAAGTTATATGAATAATATTAATTGTGTCATATTCTTAATATCACATAATTGTATCATATTCAACTGTACCATAACAAACATCTTATAATTTATCAGAACAAACAATCTACAGTTTACACATTACATAACATCACATAATTGTAACTTGGTATTTTGGTGTCTTATCACTTTGTGTCTTGTCTCTTGCTGTCTTGACTTTAAAGACCTATAATTTTAAATAATTATACTTGTTAGTAAAAATACTTGGAAATTATAACATACATGAATATATCATGAATAAAGAATAAATTATGTACTTGTTAATTTTCCCAAATGCCTTCTTCATGATCAATTCGAATAGCATGAACATCATCTCCATCAACTTCATCATATGAGGTAGGAACTTGTGTTGTGTAAGAAGGTGTGGACAGAATATCAAGACTTTCATAACTAAGAGGAATATGTTTTCATTGGAGAACGATTGACCATTTCCCCGATATGTCCGATGGGTCGGTAACATAGAAAATTTATTTTGCTTGAGAAGCCATGATGAATGGTTCAGTAATAAAAGATGCCTTTCCAAGGTTGACCCGAGTGATTCCTAAGTTATCAATATGTACACCATTACTATTATTGGGAACTCACTTGCATTTAAATAAAGCCACTTTAAAAATAACATTATTAATCTCCCAAATCTCATCAATGAGACTATAAAATGCAGTAGTTGCGCTTCATGCACAACCAAGGAGATAGGTTCTAAATAGTGGGAATAACAGGCCACGAAGAATGATTAGTGCTCAGATTACCAAAGGAGTTCATTCCATTAGTGGAAAGCCCAAGCCTAAGGTTTCTTGGCTCAACTCCAAAATCCGAAAACAATGAATTAATTTTCTTCCATTGCAACGAAACAGCTACATGGCGAAGGTTTCCATCACGAGTCATTTCATCTGCATGCCATATGAGATTCTCTGCATCATTCGAATTAGCAAAAAGTCTCTTAAATCATTACATGATTGGCAAGTACCATAACACTTTAGCAGAAGGATGCTTCCTACTAACATTGCCATAGTCATTGTCATCACCATTGTTGGCCTTCAGCTTATAACGCGACACACCATATTTCGGACATTGATACAAGTCTTCATACTCTTTCCTGTATAATATGCAATCATTAGGGTAAGCATGTATTTTAATATACTCTAGACCCATTGAACAGAATATCTTCTTGGCCTTATAGCAACGATCCGACAATTTGTTATCTTCTAGTAACATTTTCTTTATCAATTCAAGTACTATCGTGAAACTTTTATCCGACCATCCATTTTTTGCCTTCAGATTAAACAACTTTAACACCACCAACAATCGTGTAAAATTTGTGCATCCCTTATATAAAGGGGTTTCTTTATCACTACATAAGGTAACATAAATATGAGCATTCTTAAAAGAGGATTCCCCAATATCACAAAACATATCCTTTAGTTGATCCTCCATATATTCACCTTCCTCCAAATTAGTAATATTTGATGTCAAGAACAAGAATATTGATGAAATATATATTCCACTTCTTATTCTTGACATCAATTAACATTCTTCATCTTTTATTTTGGTACCATTAACCTTTAACTTCTCTTCATTTAAATTTTGAAGTAATAAGGATATTAATTACTTTAGTATATGATTAATTTCTTCATCCAACCAAACAAAATGACTACATTTCTCATAACCTTGCAGTTGGAAACATCAATGAAGATCAAAGAAGATTAGTAAAAGCGTGACTTGGGTAAAATAAGACAAGATCAAAACCTACGTAAATGAAAATCTACCTTAAACATCCCACAACCATAGAAACTGAGACATGGGTTCGCAACAGTCCATACGTCATCAATGAAGCATAAAGACAACATTTACATTCGTACCTAAAAGGGCGAGATCTGTTTCTAGTGGAAGAAGTTGAATGTTCTGACATGTTGAATAACAACGATGAAGAAGAAGAAATCAAACTTATAAGTTATATATATGGCTTATATGAGACGAAGGAGACAATCGTTTTTAAAATCTTAAAAAAAAAGGAATATTTAAAATATAAAATAATTATGTTAAATTTTTTTAAAAATTATATTAAAAAACTATTTTTTTTTAAAATTATCAATATTACTTAGTGTCGAAGAAATATTCCCTTCATTTCTATTTAATAAATAAATTTTAACTTTTTAGATTCGTTGAATAATTAATGTATCTCACCTAAATATATGCTAAATACATCTGTCATTCAATGAACCTAAAAATTAAACTTTGCTTATAAAATTTAACTATCATTATCTTATAAAAAAAGAAGCCTATATATAACTCTTGTTTATTTTTTTAGAATTACGTAAATTCATTGATCTAGTAGTATTATTGGTGGAGAGTAATTTTTTTTTTAAAATTATGGCCAGTATCTATTATAAATATATAAAAATTAAAGTACCTGATAATTACAAGTTAATCCCTTTGATTAAAAGTTTAATTTAATCTAATTACAAGGGTAAAACAGACTAACAGACTAATATCCCACAACCTTTCTGTTAGAAAGAGAGAAAGAGTAGAGAGAGAAGCACTTCATGGTGCTGTAACTGAATCTGTTAGAATCTGTTGTATTGAGTTTTGTTACATTGATAGAGAGTGGCACCTGTTACTTATACTAGTAACAGGTGACCTGCAATAGCAGGTAATAGGAAGATACAAAGGACAGGTGGCAGTCCATAACACACTACACTATGCTAGATACAAAGGACAGGTGGCAGTCCATAACCCACTACACTATGCTACTCTAATACCCCCCCCCCCCCACAAACTCATGGGGAGGTTACAACCCTGAGTTTGTGCCTGAGAGACAGAAAAGCAGTAGAAGCCAGGGGTTTAGTAAGCACATCTGCCCATTGATCAGTCCCAGGAATATGAAGAACTTGCAGTTATTTGGTGAGAACCTTCTCCCTCACAAAGAAGAGATCAATCTCCATATGCTTGGTCTTGGTGTGCATAACAGGATTATGAGCTAGTAATACTGCAAATTGGTTGTCACACAAAATTTGAGGAGTTTGGCAGTTAATGAATAACTCTTTAAGGAGAGTTTGAATCCACAAGACATCAGCTGCAGCATGAGCCATGCTTCTGAACTCAGATTCAGTTCTTGACCTAGCCATCACATGCTGCTTTTTAGACCACCAGGATACTAAGTTTGGCCCAAAGTAGATAGCAGCCCCAGATGTACTTCTCCTATCATCTGGGTCAGATGCCCAGTCAGCATCACAGAAAAGTTTAATGGAAGGAGCAGTGGATAGGGGTAATGCAGAGAGGTGCAGCCCATGAGAAATCATGCCCTTTAGGTACCTCAAGATTCTTTTGACAGCTACCCAATGTGTCTCAAGAGGCAGAGCCATAAACTGACAAACTTTGTTAACTGCATAGGAAATGTCTGGCCTAGTCAGAGTAGCATACTGAAGGGCTCCAACCACTGACCTATACATGTAAGGATCACTGAGAGGAGGAGAGCCAACCTTGGTCAGCTTGCATGTAGACTGCATAGGTGTAGTGACAGGTGTGCAGTCCAGCATATTTGTTCTATGCAGTAGGTCTTTGACATACCTGGACTGAGTAAGCAGCAGAGCCTGAGGAGCAACCTTAGTAACTTGAATACCAAGGAAATAATCCAAATCACCCAAGTGTTTTAGTGAAAAGGCAACATTAAGCTTGGTAATAATATCCTGCAGTAGTGAACTAGAGCTGCCAGTGATGATAATATCGTCAACATAAACCAAGATATAAACAGTATGACCACCTTCAAAGTAAGTGAAAAGGGAGGGATCACATTTGCTAGGGTGGAAATGAAGCTGCATCAGAGCTGTTTGCAGTCTCTCAAACCATTGTCTGGGAGCTTGTTTGAGGCCATAAATTGCCTTGTTCAGTTTGCAAACCAAGGAGGGATCAGACTGCTCAAAACCTGGAGGTTGCACCATGTAGACCTCTTCATCAAGTAGGCCATTGAGAAAGGCATTATTCACATCTAGTTGCTGAATTGACCAATTGTAGAAGAGAGCAATAGAGAGGATGATTCTGATTGTAATAGGTTTCACCACAGGAGAGAATGTCTCATTGAAGTCAAAACCTTCTCTTTGGTGAAATCCTTTGGCAACCAGCCTGGCCTTATACTTGTTTACTGAACCATCAGGATTTTCCTTAACCCTGAATACCCATTTACTGCCAATAGCATGTCTGTTAGGTGGCAGAGGAACAAGTGTCCAAGTCTTGTTATGTAACAGAGCATTGAATTCTGCTTGCATAGCAGCCAGCCACTTAGGGTTAGTGAGAGCTTGTTTGACAGACTTTGGTTCAGCAACTGCAAGCAAGACTCTAGGTTCTAGTCTAGGCTTCCTGAAACCAGCTTTGGCCCTGGTAGTCATGGAGTGATGATTGACAGGGTCAACATCTACAGGAACAGCCTTAATAAGGATAACACCAGCAGACTCAGTAGAGTTAGCTACACTAGAAGCAATGCTGGAGACAGAGTGACTAGAAGGACCACTAGAGGAACTTTGAGAAGGACCACTAGAGGAATTTTGAGAAGAAGAACTAGTGACACTGTGAGGGTGCTCAGAGTGAGAGGAATTAGCAGACTGAGCAGAACTGTTAGTGTTCAGAGGTACAGAACTGGAAGAATGGGGAGGAATGGGAGCTGCTGAAGATGAATTTGACTCAGTAGTAGTAGGGGTAGAAGGAACAGAGAACATGGGTAAAGGGGAGAGAGAGAGAGAGAGGAAGAGGCATTTGAATTGAGTTTAGGTTTGGTAGAAGAAAACAGATCTAAATAGGGAAACCTAGTTTCATTGAATAGAACATCTTTTGAAATATACAGTTTTCCACAAGGGGAGAGACATCTATAACCTCTATGAGAAGTAGAATACCCTAAAAACAGACACTCTTGAGACCTAAAGTTGAATTTGTGTGTGGAGTATGGTCTGAGTAATGGGAAGCAAGCACAACCAAACACCCTAAGAAAATGATAATCAGGTCTGACTCCAAACAGCAAGGAGTAGGGAATCTGAGAGTGGACAGAAGCAGAAGGCAACTTATTAATCAAGTAAACAGCAGTAGAGAATGCAAAATCCCAATAGATAAGGGGAAGAGATGCCTGACTAAGTAATGTAAGTCCTGTGTCCACTATATGCCTATGCTTTCTCTCAATAACACCATTCTGGTGATGTGTATGAGGGCAGGCAACTCTGTGAACAATGCCAAGCTCAGATAACAGTTTATTAAAGGGCCTAAATTCACCCCCCCAGTCAGATTGGAAAGCCTTAATAGGGGTATTAAGTTGCAGCTCAGCCATGACCTTAAACTGCTGAAAAATGGACAAAGCTTCTGACTTATTCTTGAGAAAATAAATCCAAGTGAACTTGGAGTAAGCATCTACAAAAGACATGTAGTACCTAAACCCAAGGGTGGACACATTGGGAGAAGGACCCCAAAGATCACCATATATCAACTCTAGAGGTTTAGTGTAGACAGTGTGTGAAGGTGAAGAGGGAAGTCTGTGAGATTTTCCCATACAACAAGCTGTACAGAATGAAAGAAATTCTTTATTATTGAAAGGAATATTACAATTTTGAAGTACAAGTTTAAGTGTCTGCTGATTAGGATGCCCTAACCTTAAGTGCCACTTATTTGAAGTATTGAAACTAGTTACATTGGGAGACATAGCTCCAGACTTAAGACTAGTAGGAGCTACAATGGCTGAGTTTAAACTAGGAACAAAAGAAGGAGGTCTTGAACTGGAAGAAGCCACAGAGCTGGAGCCAGCCAGATTAAGAGGAGGAAAGACATAAAGACCATCAGAACCTACTAAACCTTCTAGCAGCACTTCATGTGAGGCCTGGGATTTGACAAGACATGAGTTAGAATTGAATAAGAAATAGACAGCATTATCACGACAAAACTGGCTGACACTAATTAGATTCTTAGTAATAGAAGGAATAAGCAACAGTTTATTAAGAGTGAGAGTTGTGTGAGCCTGTGTAGGAGACTGAAAATCACTAGAGCCAATGGAGAGTATATCCAAACCTTTCCCGTTGCCAATTAGGATCTGATCATGTCCCTCATAAGGTGCAGCTTGTTATAAGTTTCTGGAATCATTTGTCACATGGTAGGAAGCACCAGAATCAGGATACTAGGCAGTGGTAGCATTGGCTGCAGGCACATTCTGAGCAACAAAAACACTAGGGACAGTCTGAGCAACATAAGCACCAGGTGCAGCAACAGCTTGAGCAGGTCTGTAAGGAGCAGTAGGTCTGGACCAAACATTGGCAGCTTGAACATCCATAGGAGTAGGAGAAGCTGTCCATACCTGATTGTATTGAGCACCATAGGTAGGTTGAAATTGTTGATTGAACCTATGCCAACAATTCAGAGCAGTGTGTCCAGTTTTAGAGCAAACTTGACACTGAACCATAGTTGAACCAAATCTGCCTCCTCTGCCTCTACCAGTGCGTCCTCCCCTAAAAGCACGACCACCACGAGTGGACTGAGCTTCAGATTCAGCAGGCTGACTAGACACTTGTGCAGAAGCCTCAGAAGACACATGAGTGCTCTCATCAGGTTTGGTGACTGGAGAGGAAGTGTGTGTAAGGTTGAGAGAAACTAGATCTGGAGGTGCAATCTTCTTGAACTTGTTTAAACGAAGTTCATGAGCAAGAAGCAGGATCTCAACTTCATCAAGGTCCATGACACCAAACTTGCTCTCAATCACAGAAACCACAGGTGAAAAATCTGAAGGAAGACCTTCAAGAATCACATCAATGTGATGAGAAGCTGGTATAGGATCTCCAATGGAAGCAAGAGCGTCTAAAGTTGTACGAATTTTGAGTAAATACTCCTGAATCGACAGAGTATCAAGCGAAATCGCACGGAGTTCAACACGAAGTTGACGAGCTCTCGCTCGTGTTTGCTTCTGAAAGTAACCAAAAAGACGATCCCAGAGTTCGTGAGCATGCGTGCAACCAAGAACACGCGAGAGAATCTCACTGGAAAGCGTCGATTACAACCACGATAGCAACATCTGATCCTTCTGTAACCAGCGCGTGTACTCAAGGTTGACGGTGCCGTTCGCACGCGCTGCATCATCAACAAACTGCAACGGAATTCGCGAACACACAACAAACTCTGTGAGACCGTGAGCATTGATATACGGTTCAATCTGTTGGCGCCAGAGATGAAAATTCTTTTCATCTAACTTCTGCGCAAACTTAAGCGAAAAATGAAGACGATTCGAATCGTCAATGACTGGAAGCGGTGACGCCGCCGTCGTACGAGATGCAGATCGCTCCGGAGAAGAAGGTTGCGACATCGGAGCTAGAGGAACGATGGATCTAAGGCTTAATCTGATACCATGTTAGAAAGAGAGAAAGAGTAGAGAGAGAAGCACTTCATGGTGCTGTAACTGAATCTGTTAGAATCTGTTGTATTGAGTTTTGTTACATTGATAGAGAGTGGCACCTGTTACTTATACTAGTAACAGGTGACCTGCAATAGCAGGTAATAGGAAGATACAAAGGACAGGTGGCAGTCCATAACACACTACACTATGCTAGATACAAAGGACAGGTGGCAGTCCATAACCCACTACACTATGCTACTCTAATACTTTCTTAGCATACACCTCTCACTCTTATCCCTTTGTTCATTCTTTTTTGTCAATTTTTTTAGCATTTGAATCCTTGATTTTTTTCCTTACAATTTTATTTACATGATTTTTGGTATTTTTTCTTGATGAATATGTGAATATGTTGCTTATGATGTTAGTTTATTTTTCTTAATTTGTTGCATACTTTTGTTATCTTTTCTTGAACTATGGGTTTTAAATACATAGCATATGCTACACTATTTCTAAAACATTAAAAATAGTAGTTACTGATTCCAAATTCATTTTGTTTCATTACCTTTATGAAATCGTTTGGGATTTTCTGAAAAGGTAAGATTTTATTTTATTATTAAGTGAATCGATTTGTTATTGCAATTGTTTCTTTATTAATCTATTCTTTATTTTTAATATATTCGTTATTACAATTTTGTATTTGAAAAATAATCAATATTAATAAATTATTAATAACAATTATAATAATTAACATAAATCAACCTAATAATAAAAAAAATTATATTGGATTAAGAGTCCCAAATTATTTATGTTTGTAAGTTTTCTATTGCTAATCATCTTTTGTTGTTTATTGCATTTCATGGATCCTTTTGGGACAAGAAGAATATGTAAAAGTATTTTTTTTTTTTTGGGATTTTGCGCTGTTTGGATGTATTAGACCCTATGCAATAGTTTGTGTTTAGTGTATTTTGTTGTGTTTCCTTTAAAATTAAAGGGTAGTTTTTTTTTCATTCTAAACTTCTTTTATTTTTGAAGTACATTAATCAAAATAGTATAAATATTTCATTAGTCGTGTTTATGTTATAAGTAACATGTAATGTGATGTTTTTGCATTTTAATTCTTGCTTTTTAAAAGAAAATGTGAAATATAAATTTTATTGTCAGTACATATAAAAAGACAAAAGTTATAGTTTACCACATTTTATTGATAAATTATACATAAATCACTCACCATATTTCATTAATAAATTATACATAAACCACTCACCATATTTCATAAATTGAAAATATTTTTTGTCTATCATATTTTTTTAAGTAATTAAATTTATGTATTACTATTACTTTTTTTATCCTTTATAATTTATTAAAACATTATTTCTACATATATTTCTACAAATTTTAGAAAATATTACTACTAATATCATTTAAAACTACATTAATTAAAAAGCTAGAATAAGTAACTACATTAAATTTATATAATTGTATTACAGATTAGTACTACTAATTTGATACCAATTTTAATTAACTACTCCTTATTACATTAAATTTATATAATTGACATTAATCATATATGTAATTAATACAATTAATATCATTTTTTATTCTATAGATAAATTTGATTTTCAATTAATAATGAAAATTAATATCAATTCTAATTCATTTAATCATATAAAAAAGATTTTGATTTACTACTAATAATAAATTCATATTACTTATTACCAATTATACACTTTATACCGAATTACATTTTTTTCTATTATCTAAACAATAAAGCATACTGATAATACATAGGGATGTCAACTGGGCAGATATTGTTCGGAGGATGCTTCTCCACTCCCCGCCCCGCCCCTAAATTTAGTCCCCATCCCCATCCCCAATTCCCGCCACGGGGGAATATTTCCCTCCATCCCCATCCCCACAGATCCCCACGGATATCCACGGAGATCGAATTTTAAGAAAATTTCTACACTTTTTGATCAAAACTATGACACTAGTATTTTGTTTTTTTTTTTCCGTATTTTTTAAAACGCATTTGCGTCTTTATTTTATAAAAAAAATCAAAATACATCTTGCATCAATAATAAATAAAAAAAGCAAAAGAACTTGATGTTGCTAATATTTTTTATGTAAAAATAAATAAATAGTAACATAACTTCTTGCTACCGTGCTTCCACTAATTTACTACCACAACACCGATGTCGTCCAGCGCAAGTGGTTGATTATGTGTGACAAATCTATAACTTCTAATGACTCTTCATTTTCTAATACATTGTAAAATTATATAATTATATAATATATAAAATATATAAATTAACATATATCTTCGGAGTCGGGGAATCCACGGGGACGGAGGATACTTTCCCAATCCCCGCCCCAAAGTGTTATCGGGGGAACTTTTCCCTCCATCCCCATCCCCACGGGGAAAAAAATCCCCAACTTCGGATATCCGCACAGATATTCCCCACAGGGATCCCCATTAACAGATGCAATTGACATCCCTAATAATACATCAAAAGGATATACACAAATATCATATTTGATATTACACACGAACTTCAAATTCTTTCTCCTTCATATCTATTAAATTTTTTGATTTTTTTTAATATATAAAAAAGATTACGAATACTTATAATTAATATAATAAGAGAGGGTTAGAGATTACGAGTATTTTCTAATTTTATAATAGATTTAAAAAAATCATAATTTATTTAGTTTTTTTTAATTTATATTATTTATTTGCATTGCATAAATTTTATTTAATATATTTTATGATAAATTAAATATTTATGAGATAAATTAATAGATTAATCAATTTACTCTATATAAAGTATAAACAGGTTTTAAGTTATGTCGACAAGAAATCCTAATATTTCATGTTATATTTTAATTTGATATTAAGAATATGCAAACTATACCTACATATCTATTAAATTTTTTAATTTTTAATGAAAAAGATTATGAGTGCTTATAATATGAAAGGGATATAGATTACAGGTACTTTCTATTTATAAATCACCCTAATTTAAAATTTAAAAGAATTAAAATCAAAGATACACTTATTAATATATAAATATGTAAATCAAAGTTACAAATCAAATTTTAATATTTCATGTCATACTTTAATTCGGTCTTACAAATATACAAATCAAAGTTATAATTATTAATATATAAGTAATATTTTTGAAAGATTACTAAATAAATTAAATCTATTAAATTTATTAATTACTTTTTTAAATATGAGAAAAATATTGCAGGTGATTATCATAAGAGAAAATAGTAGATATTTTATCTTTTATAAGAATCAATTATATACCTATGTAAATTATAATTTCTTAAAGATAAAAGAACAATATTTATACTAAAAATTGCTGTAAATATTTGTTTTAATAAAAAATATGAGACAATTATAATATATAAAAAACACAACTTTCTAATGAAAAACACATATTTAAACATAATTTTAAGAGTGAGAATATGTCGATTTTCAAAAATATCACTAAGTTATTATAAACAATTAATTTAATTTTTAATTATCATCATTATATATTATTATCAAGCATACTAAATTTTATATAAATTTAAAATTATTATTATTATTATTAGTTATATTTTTTTAAAATTTTATTATATTTTTATTTAAAATTATTCAATTAAATATCAAATAATTTTAAAATTTACAAATTTTTAAAATTTTGTAGCGTTAAACGTCTATTATGAAATTCTCCTAGACAAAAAAAAGAAAATATTCATTTAGAATATAAATTTCAAGATACCATGGAATGTACATATTCCTTTAGAACTGAAATTCGACGGGGAGTTGTCATATATTGTAACTTTGTAAAAACTGTAAATATGATATAATAAGAAGAATTTAAAATTGATATTTGACAGGAAGCTGTTATAAATTTTAGGTTTGGAAAAATGGAGTAATATCTTAAAAGTAATGTTATTTGAATTGGAAAAATGATTTTATTCAAATTTGTAGTTTTTAAATTAACTCATCTGGATTCAACTGAGTTTTGTTAACTCATATTTTAATGTCAATCTTTTAAATATTTTTCTTGCTGCTGTTTTAAATAAGTGAAGTTAGATAACCGGTTGTACGATTTATTGTAAATACGAATCAATGCTTAAAAGTTTGTGCATATTATTAGCATATATTTGTAACTATGTCAATGTTAACCAATTGAATAATGAATTTAAACTTTACAAATGATGATTTGGTTGACATGTGATGTGAATATCCATACGGGACCGTGCGATAGCACGGGTTTCTTACTAGTTGAGATAATAATTTTATATTTCTATTTAATATAATAATAAGAAATTATTAATGTCACATCAATGGATCAATCGGTCTGCGGGTTGCAAAATTCAATTCCGATACTAGAACCGAAAATGGATTGTTGCGGATTGGATTGGATATACTCGTAAATGAATGGGTTCGAACAATTTATAAATTAATTCGATTTGAGTTCGTGGGTCGACTCGCATCCATGAATCAATTCAAAAGTTCAATTCCACTTTAGTTAATTTAATTTATTCGACTCTCGCTTTTGAATACATTAGGTAAGCAAATGGTACTATAGAGAATGCAATTGCAAACAATCCTTACACCTAGGGGTGGACAACGGGCGGGGTTGGGCGGGTTCAGGCCCAAATGATCAATCCGGCCCAAACCGCAGATAAAAAACTAAACTAGAGCCTGTTTCCGCCCATTTTACTGCTACGGATTGGACGGTTGCGGATCAAACAGTTTACGGGTTTGCATGTTAATTTGGCCGGGTTTCCAGGTTAAACAAGCAGATTTTTTTTTAACAAAAAGCAATATACAAACAAAAACCAAAAGAGCAACAAATCAGTATCTTAATCTCAAATCTATTTCATCAATCTAAGATCTATAAAACATACATGTTAATCAACCAAACACAAACTTTAATTAAAGAATAACTAAATATAAAAAGCTGATACTTTAAAAAAAGAAACAGACGGTGAAGAAGAAGGGCGAAGAGGAAAAAGGAAGGAGAAAATGATTTTAGTTATCGTGTAATATTGTAAAATATAGACCTGATTTGAAGAAGAGTAAGAAATAATGTTAATAAGAATTTAAAAGAACAATTTGGTTAAATTAAATAAGTATAATCTAAATGAAAATGTTTTATTCTTCTACACACTCTAGCTACCTACTAAGTTACAGCTAGCTACTAATATAGTACAATATTGATGTGAATGTAAATGAATACTGTATAAAAATCTCGAGCAGTGAAATTTCAGACATTAAATATTAATTATTTTAGTGTATAATAGGTGTACTCTTACAATAAAAAAATGCTTTAACTATAAGAAGTTAAATACTCTTCGATGTAGTATCCTTTTCATACGCATTCACGAGCGGGTGCGATACCGCTGGGTTTAGGTTTCAAATCTGAACCCGCCCATTTAAACCAGCATGAAACCGATATGGCCATACATTCACCCGTTCGTCCGACCCGACTCGCCCATTTAATTTTGCGGTTACTGACAATTGGCGGGTTTTTGTCCACCCCTAAATATAAGAACAACGTACGTGGACCACATACGTTGTCCTTATATTAACCACTCCGATCCATTTGCACCCATATGACTATTAGGTAAAGACAGTGAGATGAGGTTAAAACGCGTCTGCATGCATGTACGACAACACAGTTAGTCAGACAAAGCATTAAATAACTCACTTATTTCATATCTTCTACTATTCTTTCTCTGTTAAATGCTTTCCTCTCTTACTCCATTCATCATACACACCCTTCACTCCTCCTAGCATTATCTTTTATCTTCAATGGGACACCAACAAAAACTACCACCTCTAATAGCCATGGTTTCAAGTCCAGGAATGGGACATCTCATTCCAATGACTGAATTCGCCAAACGCCTCACAAACCACCACAACCTCCCCGTCACTTTCATCATCCCCTCCGACGCTCCACCCTCCAAGGCTCAAACCACCGTACTCTCCTCCCTTCCACCTTCCATTTCCCACATCTTTCTCCCTCCAGTCAGCCTCTCCGACCTCCCTCCCAACACCAGACCTGAACCACTCATGACACTCACCATCCTCCGCTCTCTCCCTTCTCTCCATCAAACCCTACTCTCTCTCACGACTTCCCACCGTCTCTCCACCCTCATCGTCGACCTCTTTAGCACCGACGCTATTGACACGGCTTCCGAACTCGATATCCCTTCGTATATCTTCTTCCCCACCACCGCAAATAGCTTGTCTTTGGCCTTTTATCTTCCCCAACTCGACCAAAAGTTTCAGTGCGAGTTTAGGGATGTCCCTGAACCGCTTAATATTCCTGGTTGTTACACGGTTCATGGAAAAGACCTACCAACTCCGGTTCAAGATCGAACCAATGAAGCTTACAGATGTTTCCTCCGTCACTTGAAAAGATACAAACTGGCTAAGGGAATAATAGTGAATAGTTTCTTTGAGCTTGAACCGGAGGCTTTCATGTTTTTACAAAAGAGTGAACCGGTGGTTTATCCGGTTGGACCGTTGGTGAACCAAGACACTATTGATAGTGAATCTGAATTTGAAGTTAGTTTTAAATGGTTGGATGAGCAGCCACATGGAAGTGTTGTGTTTGTCTGTTTTGGTAGCGGCGGAACACATACTAGTGCTCAAACAAATGAACTTGCTTTAGGGTTGGAAATGAGTGAACAAAGATTCTTGTGGGTTTTGAGGTGTCCAAATGATAAAGTTGAAAATGATTTAAATTTTATTGCTAGTAGTAATGTTGACCCATTTGATTTTCTACCTAATGGTTTTGTGGAGAGGACTAAAGGGAGAGGTTTAGTGGTTCCATATTGGGCTCCACAAGCTCAAGTTTTGAGCCATGTCTCAATTGGGGGGTTTGTGTCTCATTGTGGTTGGAACTCAATTCTTGAGAGTATGGTGAATGGTGTCCCTTTGATTGCATGGCCACTTTATGCAGAGCAAAAGATGAATGCTATTTTTGTTAGTGAAGAGGTTAAAGTTGGTATTAGAGTAAATGTTGGTGAGGATGGGTTGATTGAAAGGGAGGAAATTGCAAGTGTTGTGATGAGGTTGATGGAAGGTGAGGAAGGAAAGAAAGTTCGTAGTAATATGATGGATTTCAAAGAGGCTGCTGATAATGCTCAAAAGGAAAATGGGTCTTCCGGAAAACAAATATGTGAATTGGCTCACAAATGGAAAGGTGTAGCAATACCAAATTGAAGTTTCGTTTCAGTTTATTGTCCATTTGTAATCTAGTTTAGTATGAGATTATTTTAAGTAGAATCCTGGTCAATATTGAATATCTATGAGTTAATTGATCAATAATAAAACAAGAAATAATTTTCTTTATTTATTTTCTTCTTCTTCTTTAGTACTCCTATAAATAGGCGATCTTGATGGAGTAATTCTTTTTACTCTCTTTTCTCAATTGTAATATGTATTTGTTAAAACTATAATTGTGAATAATCTTTAGCTGTTTATAGCTTTAGAGTTGTTGTGGTATTAGAGTTTATTTTTTTATAATCAATGATGTATAGCAGAGTACAAATTACAAGGGATAATGGTTTGCCAAAATCCTACTCAGCCACCTTTAACTATATACATAAAATTTACCGGTCTATGATTATGTTACTTTTTTTTTTTATCAATTGCCAACCACCACCATGAAAATATCTTTATATTGTGCAGAATTTTCTCCATATCTACCACCCCATTGTATATACCAACAAGTTGCCATTCAAATAACTCCTGTTCTCTTTGGTGAGCATAGTATTTTCAATCCATCCACCATATACTTAAAATGGCTGCAGCACGTTGAACCATATAATACTTCAATCCCAAGCCATAGTTTAATCTTATCCCATAAACCTTATATCTTGACACAATTCAGGAACAAATGGTAAGTGTCTTCTACCTACAAACAACCAAAAGCACAAAAACTCTCTTCATTGTTCTCAATAATTCCTCTTTTCACAAGCTGGTCTCTAGTTGCAATTATTTCTTTGATTAATCTCATCCAAAATTTTGACTTTTGATGGCATCCAAGACTTCCAGATAACTCTCAAAATTTCCTTCTCATGATGAGAAATATGATGAGAAATCCTGTTATAAAAAATAACGGATAAATAAATTATTATACATTTAGAGAATTTCTTTACCCACCTCCTAACCTTCTTAGTCACCTCTGGCAAATTTATCAAAATACTCCTTGTTTCGGAAATACATTTCCGAAAATGTACTTTTATAGGAAAAAAAATGTGTTTTCGGAAATGCACTTCCGAAAACACGAAAAAATGTGTTTTCGGAGATGCATTTCCGAAAACACCCCTTTTTTGAGTTTTCGGAGATGCATTTCCGAAAACACCCCTTTTTGGGAGAGGGGGTGTTTTCGGAGATGCATATCCGAAATATTCCAAGACCAAATTAGTTCGGATATACACTTCCGAAAGAATTCAATAATTATTAAAAAAATTAAAATCAAGGTGAATCAATACAATTAATAGGTATAAAATGAAAGTGAATTAATAAAATGAAGGTGAATCAATAAAATCAAGGTGAATCAAAATTTCCTAAACAATTTTAAAGTTAAAAATTATTTTACTAACTTATATAAATAAAAAACATCTTAATTTCATAAGTAAATTTTGAATTATATAAAATTAAATATAAAATTTATTCATTAAATAAAATTAAGACAAAATCTTTTTTTAATTTTTTTAAACTAAATAAAAAATTATAACTCACTTTTAATTATGAATCAGAATAGAAATATATAAATATATAATCATAATTATTAATTTTGTAAGTGAAATATATAAATATATAATATATAAATATATAATAATTATTATATAAATATATAATAATTATTATATAAATATATAAATATATAATAATTATTATAAATTAAAACACTCATTTTTTTAATTTTTATAATTATTATATAAATATATAAATATATAAATATATATAATTTTTATAAATATATAATAATTATTATAATTATTATATAAATATATAAATTAAAACACTCATTTTTTTAATTTTTTTTATAAATATATAACAATTATTATAAATATATAAACAAAAAATTATAACTTATTTTGTAAGTGAAATTATTTTAATTTTTTTAATTAAAATTATTTTAAAATTTAAAATATGAATCAGGATAGAAATATATAATAACTATTATTCATAACTCATAAATTATATCAAAATATATAATTATTATTCATTACTCATAAATTATATCAAATTTATGATATGTGAATTAATTAATATCCTAAAATTAATTTTTGGAATTTTTTTAGATTTTTTTTTGTTGTTTCGGAGATGCATCTCCGAATTAGTCAAAATCCCAATTTTTGGGATTTTTTCGGAAATGCACTTCCGAAGTCTGGAAAAATTTAGAAAAAAATATTTCAGAAATGCATTTCCGAAACGGGGTAAAATGGGGTTTTCGCTGGGGGTGACCCCCATAGGGAGGTGGGTAAAGAAATTCTCTACATTTATTTACTCTCTTTTAATAAAATCGTTAAATAATATTCAATTTGATTTTATTAAAATTTATTGTGTTTAAAATGATACACCATTATAAGGTCAAATTACTGCACTATAATTTATAATTTATAATAGTAAAAATCATAATCTTAACACCAAAAAGAGAAAGTAAAAGTCATAATCACAAAAATGTATTATTTTTTATTAATTAAATCAAACTTAAAAAATCTTAAATAGTTTGTTCACTTATAAGAATATAGTATAATCTAATATATGACCTTCAAAATATGATAGACAGAGTAGGATTATTTGAGATGGCTATTGTAGGTAGGGGTGCTCGCGGTGCGGTTTGGGCGGTTTTGACGAAAAAAATCATCCGAACCGCAAGAGAAAAAATAGTGCGGTTTGATTTGGTTCGGTTGACTTTTAAAAAAAATCCGAACCAAACCAAACCAAACTAATGCGGTTTGGTTCGGTTCGGTTGGTTCAGTTTTTTACAAATATTTTATTGAGCCATACATACACATATAGATGATAACATAATTTTGTATTTATACATTCATACACTATCAAATAACAACAAAACTCGTCATATTTTGACAACAATTTTCCATTTAATATGTAAAAATTAAATTAGACAAAAGTGGAATATTAAACATAAAATAATAGCATAAAACAATATAAAAATTATTATAACGAAACAAAAAAATAGAAGAGACGAAAGATTAGTGAAAGTGAAAAAGAAAAAAAGTGTCGAGAGATTTGAGAAGAAGATATGCGATAAAAACGAAACTGAAATACGAAACATTTACATAAAAATGAGAAGGTGAAAAAGAAAGAATATAAGAGAGTAGAGATTATAGAAGAAGAGGGAAGATGTATGTGGCAAAGAAGGTGCGATAATGTTATTAGAGATTTTAGAAGATCGGGACTGAAATTATATGTGTAAGGATGAGAAAATTGTTCGTAATTATAATGCTAATATATAATAAGTTTAAGTTTGGGTTGGATGTGAGTTAGTAAAATTTAGGTTGTAACATAGTGCGGTTTGATTCGGTTTGGTTCGGTTTACAAAATACAAACCGCAAACCGAACCAAACCGTGCGGTTTTGTAAAAACTGACCCAAACTAATCCGAACCAAATGCGGTTTTTTGCGGTTTCGGTTTGGTTTGGTTTGGTTTGCGGTTTTCTATTGGGTTGGTTTGGTTTTGATCACCCCTAATTGTAGGGGACTATTTTATTTGGTCAAACAAACACACGGAAGGAATAATTTACTCTAGAATTGATAGGGTTTTGGGGAATGTTGAATGATTTCAAGCCCAACTTGATACTTCCTTGCATATGTTACCCCCTCCCCATTAATGTCTCAAACCATGCCCTGTTGTACTTGAAGGGCCAGCAACATGTTCAACTTAAAACCAACTTCAAGTTTATCAACTGTGTTGTTAATGTAACATGTTATGAAGAAGCTGCCAATAGAAGCTGGAGAGAATCTGTAGAGGGGAGGCATATGTTTATGCTTTGGGATAAATTGAAAAGACTCCAACCTGTGATGAAGAAGCTGAGTAAGCCCCTGGCTCATGTTAAGCAGAATATTGTCAAAGCAAGATCAGATCTTGATGAAGCCCAACAAGCTCTAGTGTCTGACACGATGAACAAAAATAGAACTGAAGGAGTTAAGAAATGTACTTATTAGGAGCTGATAAGATGGAATGAGATTGAGGAGGACATGCTTAGGCAAAGGATAAAGCTTGAGTGGCTAAAACTAGGGGATGTAAACAACTTATATTACTGTGCCTCTATTAAAGCTAAGCAGCATATCAAAATTATGAATATTCTGCATGAGGATGATGTAACCACTATATCAAGTCAAAAGGATATAGCGGATGAAGTTATGAGGTACTATGAGAATTTTATATGGAAGAGAGAAGAAAACTTGAAATACATTGATGTTGTGGCTATGAGGAAGGGTAACAAACTGAACAAGATTCAAAGAGACAGCTTGACCGCTCCTGTTAGTGAGAAAGAAATATTTGCTGCTCTTAAAGACATTGGTGACTTGAAATCCCCAGGACTGGATGGATTTGGAGCCAATTTTTTTAAGCCATCCGGGAGATTGCGAAGGTAGATGTGATAACAACTATTTTGGAATTCTTTGGGCATGAAAGATTATTCAAGGCTTTCAACTACACTATTGTTTCTCTTATTCCCAAGACTAAAGATGCTAAATACATAAAGGATTTCAAACTTATTTCAGTGTGTACTACAATCTATAAGATTGTCTCCAAGGTCTTAACAACTAGATTGAGAAAAGTGCTTGGAAGTATCATAAGCAATTTTCAAGCTGCATTTGTTCCTAGGGAGCAAATACATAATCATAGTCTGCTGGCATATGAACTGATCAAGGGCTACAAAATAAAAAATGGAACAATTAAGCTGAATACGAAGCATTGATCGCTGGGCTTGAAGCTTTGTTAGAATTGGGGGCAACTAGAGTATGTATCAAAGAGAATTTGATCATGTATTTTGTCATAGCAAATAGGCTGCTTAAAAAATTCGAATATGTGGAGTTAAATCATGTCTCAAGGTTAAATAATCAAGAAGCGAATGATTTGGCACATCTAGCCTCAGGATACAGGGTATCAAAAGAAAAACTAGAGGAACTAATCGAAGTAAGAGGCAAAGCAATGGCCACCAAGCTTTCCCCAAGCGATCTGGAGAACTCACAACTAGGTTTCGCTAACAAAGAGGAGTTTGAAGTTTTAAATATAGACTCTTTAGCAGATACGGATTGGAGGAGTCCAATTGTGAACTATTTAAAAGATCCTTCGACAGACACAGATAGAAAGGTAAAGTATCGAGCCTTATCATACTTCCTAATGGGAAACGAATTGTTTAAGAAAACTCCTGAAGGAGTTTTGCTAAAATGTCTGGGTGAAGCGGAAGCATATTTGGCTCTCTCAAATGTACATAGCGGAGCGTGTGGTGCACACCAAGCGGGGCACAAAATGAAATGACTTTTGTTTCGATATGGAATGTCAAGAATGTCAAGAACATGCAGGTATTCAACATGCTCCTACAAATGAATTAAGTTCAATAATAAAACCATGGCCTTTTAGAGGTTGGGCACTAGACTTAATTGGGGAAATTCACCCCAAGTCTTCTAAAGGTCAAAGATATATCTTAGTGGGAATAGACTACTTCACAAAATGGGTCGAAGCGATACCACTTGCAAATGTGGATCAGGAGGCTGTGATTGAGTTTATTCAAAGACACATTATATACAGATTCGGAATCCCGGAGAGTATAACCACAGATCAAGGATCAGTGTTTACTGGGCGAAAGATGCAAGATTTCGCCAAAGAAATGGGGTTCAAGTTGTTTACTTCTACACCTTACTACGCTCAGGCAAATGGACAAGTTGAAGCAGCAAATAAGATAATAATTGGTCTCATAAAGAAACACGTAGGGAAAAAACCCAAAAGTTGGCATAAAACTTTGGACCAAGCACTCTGGGCCTGTCGAACATCGCCAAAAGAAGCTACAAACACTACACCTTTCCAATTGACGTTCGGACACGATGCAGTGCTCCCAGTTGAGATCTACTTGCAATCAGTACGGATCCAAAGACAGGGAGAAATTCCTCCAAACATATACTGGGAATTGATGATGAACGAACTGGTGGATTTGGACGAAAACAGACTTCGAGCGTTGGAAATGATAAAAAGACAAAAAGAAAGGGTGTCCAGAGCATATAATAAAAAGGTGAAAGGTAAAACATTTATTAACAATGATTTAGGTTGGAAAGTTATTTTGCCTATAGATCGAAAGAATCAGGTTTTAGGTAAATGGTCCCCACACTGGGAAGGACCCTTTCGAATTTTAAAAGTATTCTCAAATAACGCTTATGAGATAGAAGAGTTGACAGAAGATCGTAGGATCTTAAGAGTGAACAGGAAGTATCTGAAAAGATACAAACAAAGCATGCACGAAGTAAAAATTGCAAAAACGTAGATATTCAAAGTATGCTACGTAGGCCAAAATGGTTGAACAAGCACCAAAATGGCTTCGTGTTTCAAGCAAGATACGTGGTAAATAAAGTAAGAAGACAAAGCAATGTCAAAATACATTTCATTAAGATTAAAATAGTACATTCACTTTGGAAAAGATTATGTTTCCACTAACAACAAAGGCTATAGAAATAGAAGCATACTAGAGGCTATTAAAAGGAGCATTCAAAAATAAAACTAAGACCTATAACATCTGCATCAAAGCTTCAAACAACGCACCCTCTAGTTGATCCTCTGTTATATACCTTCCAAAGATATCAGGGGCAAGCTTTCTGCTTCAAAGAGATCTAGAGATCCTGACTTACGCATTCTTCTCACTACCCCTTTTTTGAGAAACATGTAGGACATCAACCTTCCATAAGGAAGACACGTCACTACGCCTTGACGAGAGGCGGCCATAGCAACAGCTTCGACAAGCTGCTTGAAGATCAGCAATGGAAAGTTGATTTTCCTTCCTCGGAGAGCACAGAGTATGAACTCCAAATCTTCTACCATGATGCTGTCTTGATCAGGGTTTCGTGGACGAAAGTTGCCCACTAAAAGTTGGTGCCAAACCCTAATGATCTTAGCGCTAAAGGGATCATTAGCCATGAGGGACCTCAGGACATCAGAGGTAGTCATGTTAATGGTGTTATCGTCAAACGCTTCTCCAAAATTATCGCACCTCAGCAGTTCAGAGATGGTTGAGGGAGTAATAGTAATGTGAGCCCTTAGAACCTGAGACACAATGGTGGTTCTTCCTTCTGGATCTATGCGGAGGGACGCAAACATCCAGAAATCTGCCAGCATGTTAGGATAAAGGGACCCCTCCAGGATTTCCTGATAAAACTGGAGTTATTGGTCAGCAAAGAGTACGCCAATATTGATGCGGTTTTCATCGAATTCCTCCTCAGAGAGATTGAATTCTTTTTTGATGCAGGACCTGATGGTAACGTAAGTCAAAGGTTGCGCCATTTTTGAGGAAGAGAGTACAAGAGGTTTTATCAAACTCTGTATTTGAAAGGGTAAGGAGAAGAAAGGAAAACTTTGATAAGAGTTTGATGAGAGAATGAAAGAATGAGTAGAATGCTAAGCCTTATATAGAAAACGTTGGCCATAAAAGAACTGTTTATCTTTTAAGTTTTGATTGGACTACGTTTGGTATCCCCAAGAGAAGTTATGGCCTCCGCCGTTTCCCACCTTGGAAGTTGGAGTGTAATCATTTTGAAAACTGATACACGCACGTCTCTGTTAAGTGCCAAAATGTAGTTATTTTGTGTTTGTAAATAGTGGCACTTATCGATACTTTTTGTTAATACCGTTCGAATAATACCCCGTTTTGTGTATAAATACGTATACTTTGTGAATAGATGTATCTTCATATACTTTTATAATTTTTGATTGTTTTCTATTCATTTTGTAGGTATTGAGGCGTATTTGGAGCATGAGCAATAACGTGGCGAAGACACGGCTTCAAACACGCGATTTTGAGCGGCGGAATCAATTCATTCGGCGAATAAAGCTCAAAACCAAATAATAATAAATCACCAACTTGGTTGATATGTTGTCATTGTTAGATAGAGCATGAAATAAGCTTTCCAACGCTTCAAACCGGGCATAAATCGGAGTTACGGTTCTCAAGATATGGCCAAAATAAGATTTCAATTTTCTGTTGAGCGGGCTAAGCGCGGATTTGCGCGCTAAGCGCGGTCTGGGCGGTTTGGAAAGTCATTAAATAGGGAAAAATCACATTTTTTAGGGTTATGCTTTGGGGTATTTGTTCCCAAAGTCATCACAACCATTTTTGAGTGGAAAGATGCTAGAAAACGCATTGGAGCTATCAAATGGATGATCCGGGGTTGAATCCTTCATCAATCGCAGCCGACAAACCGTGAGATTTTTGGGTTTTTCTTCTTTTCTTCTCTTTGTGGTTTCATTTGTGGGTTTTGTATATATATATATATATACTTTGATCTCATGTATATTTGTCGCCCATGGCGTTGTATAAAGTTGCTTTACAATATAAACTTGTTGTTTTTCCTGATTTTTTACATCTTGATGTTTGGGTTATGTTTGGTGGGTTGTTTTGCATCTTGATGTTAGGGGTTTGTGTTATTGTAGAGATAGACCTCACAAATCTTGATTAGGAGAGATAATCATTAGCTTCTTGATTGTAGAGATAGATGAAGAGTTAATGTTCACTTTGTGTTGGTTCGTAATGCTACCGGGTTGTTTGATTGGTGGAGAGATCGTCGATCGAGCAATATTTTAATTTAACACGGTAAGCTACCGTATGTTTGATTGGTGGAGAAATCGTCAACTAAGCATACAATAGAACTCGTGGAGGTGTTTGGACACGAATGCCGACAACGGGCAACACGTGAATGGTTTAAGGAGTATAGTAGACTAAGTGCAACTGGTCGATAAGTTTAAGTTTGTGAAGAGTAGATTATATGCAATACTTGATAGTTTCTTCTATTTGAAGAATGTATTCTTTTTGTGTTGATATTTACTTTTCCATTTCATATTTAAACCCATTCAAAACCAAACTCATAACTAAGAATCCGTCGAACGGCAGTTCAGTAGCACTAATCTCTGTGGACACGATAAATTCCCGGAAGAATATTTCCAAAACTTTTGTTGCTTGCCGCTTTACCGTTTCAATAAAATGGCGCTGTTGCCGGGGATTGGTGTTTTTATTGAATTCGCATTGCGATAGTTTCTTTGTTTTTGAGTTTTGTGAATATCGTATATTTTGTGCATATTCTCATACTTATATATTTTCTTATATTGATACATGTTTATATTTTCATACTTATACATGTTTGTGTGTTTGATTTTGTTCCTCTTTACTTTTGCTATTTAGCAAGGTGAAGTTGGCTAAACAAATTGAACTCGGATAGTTCGTAAATTATAAATCTTCACTTTTCAATTTGTTTAGCCAAATAAGGATTTTGTAAATATTGTGTTTTATGTATATTATGTTCTTACACATACTTGTATATACTTTTGCTTTTGATTCATTTGTTAAGTGTTTGGGCAGGACGTTTCCTTTAGGTTGCGTTTGAGGCGAAAGCATTGGCGTACCACGAGGAAGTTTCTTACCATTCGCGAAACAATAAAAGGCGTCGAGCTAACGACGTAAAACGAGCGCTTGTTGGGAGGCACCCCAACGGTTTTATTTTTCTGTTTTTCTGTAAATGAGATGTAAATGTGTTAAGTGGAGGCACACTGGAATTTCTGTTTTGTTGCACTGGTTTTTGTCTTTCTGGTGTAGCGCGCTTAGCGTGCTAGACCGCGCTTAGCGCGGTCTGTAGCTTTTAGCTAATGAATTCTTTTTAATGATTCATTTGACTCGCCTTATTCCCACTTACACCAAGGCTTTATAGTTTTATATTTTATAGTTATAATTTTAATTCTTTTGTTGTTGTTTAGACTCAAATTTTGGCTTGATTACTTGAAGTCGCATTTGGTAATTCTTCAATTTTGATTGATTCAACATGCCAATTGTGCGGTAATGATTGTTCGAATTTGTACATAGCAAGGTACTCGTTTATCGCTTTCTATAGCATAACATGTTTATGAGACTTTTCATTTGTACAATTTTCATATTATTCATTCTTTTTGCATAACTTGCTCATGACTTGAATCACATTAGTTTCCCCTTTTTACCATAAATGTGAGGTGGCTTTCCATTGTGTATATATGTGAGTGACCGACATTTCTTGTTTTAACTGGATACTATTATGTTTAATCTTTCGTCTGTATTGATTTTGTGAATGCACGAAAGTGATCAAGGCACTTGTTTGATTTTGAGCACAACTACCATAGCTAAATATCAATTCACCTTGTGAGTGTGTGATCATTAGTAACCCCCTTTGAGCCTTTTTGTCAATATCCATATTGTTTTTGCTTAATGCTTGTCTATGAGCGTTTGGTTTTCGATTGTGTTTGGATGTTGATTCTTTGTTTCTTGAACCCTGAACTATGATTTATAGTTTGAATTTTTACCTTGCCTTAGAAAGTAGGGAGTATTCAATGTATATTGTGGTTGGATTCAAGTTGGGGAGAGGATGTTTGCCTCTTTATGATGTGGTTGGTATATGGTTGTGAAAATAAAAAAAAAAAAATTGTGAAAAAGAAAGAAAAGAAAAAGAAAGAGAAAAGAAAAAAAATGGAAAAAGAAAAGAATAAAAAGAGTTTGGAATAAGATTTGTGTTAATAAGTATTGTGTTTGGTGTGAAACATGTGAGGAAGAAGAAGTTTGATTGAAATTCCTTTGTTTGAAACTTTGTGGAAGTAATTACTCCCTTAGGTTTAGGCAAGTTTTTGTTTTGATTAGCTTTAGGAATTATCACTTGTTTGTTAACCGAGCCACATTACAACCTTTAAAGCCCTTGTGATTCGTGTCATTGCGTTTTCGATACTATTTTTGGATAAACGCATAATTTTGTCTATTGTTTGCAAGTTTGTCGGGTGTGTGTCAAAGTCCTCACCTTTCGGTGTTTTTCATCTACCGATGAATTTTTGCTAGGCGTGATTTTTGATTGAGCTTGTTTTGTTTTAGAATGTTTTGTATGATTTTTGTACTTAGGATCCGTTTCATTTTCATGTTGTCGTTGTAGGATTGTGGTAAGTATTTACTTTGTTGGTACGTTTTTGTTTGAACCGTACAATTGTTTCGTTTTTCTAAATCGTGTTGATTCTTGATTCTTTGGATTTTAACTTTTGCGATTTGAGTGTTTGGCCTTGTTTGAGGACAAACAAATTCGAGTTGGGGAGAGTTGTTAAGTGTCAAAATGTAGTTATTTTGTGTTTGTAAATAGTGGCACTTATCGATACTTTTTGTTAATACCGTTCGAATAATACCCCGTTTTGTGTATAAATACGTATACTTTGTGAATAGATGTATCTTCATATACTTTTATAATTTTTGATTGTTTTCTATTCATTTTGTAGGTATTGAGGCGTATTTGGAGCATGAGCAATAACGTGGCGAAGACACGGCTTCAAACACGCGATTTTGAGCGGCGGAATCAATTCATTCGGCGAATAAAGCTCAAAACCAAATAATAATAAATCACCAACTTGGTTGATATGTTGTCATTGTTAGATAGAGCATGAAATAAGCTTTCCAACGCTTCAAACCGGGCATAAATCGGAGTTACGGTTCTCAAGATATGGCCAAAATAAGATTTCAATTTTCTGTTGAGCGGGCTAAGCGCGGATTTGCGCGCTAAGCGCGGTCTGGGCGGTTTGGAAAGTCATTAAATAGGGAAAAATCACATTTTTTAGGGTTATGCTTTGGGGTATTTGTTCCCAAAGTCATCACAACCATTTTTGAGTGGAAAGATGCTAGAAAACGCATTGGAGCTATCAAATGGATGATCCGGGGTTGAATCCTTCATCAATCGCAGCCGACAAACCGTGAGATTTTTGGGTTTTTCTTCTTTTCTTCTCTTTGTGGTTTCATTTGTGGGTTTTGTATATATATATATATATACTTTGATCTCATGTATATTTGTCGCCCATGGCGTTGTATAAAGTTGCTTTACAATATAAACTTGTTGTTTTTCCTGATTTTTTACATCTTGATGTTTGGGTTATGTTTGGTGGGTTGTTTTGCATCTTGATGTTAGGGGTTTGTGTTATTGTAGAGATAGACCTCACAAATCTTGATTAGGAGAGATAATCATTAGCTTCTTGATTGTAGAGATAGATGAAGAGTTAATGTTCACTTTGTGTTGGTTCGTAATGCTACCGGGTTGTTTGATTGGTGGAGAGATCGTCGATCGAGCAATATTTTAATTTAACACGGTAAGCTACCGTATGTTTGATTGGTGGAGAAATCGTCAACTAAGCATACAATAGAACTCGTGGAGGTGTTTGGACACGAATGCCGACAACGGGCAACACGTGAATGGTTTAAGGAGTATAGTAGACTAAGTGCAACTGGTCGATAAGTTTAAGTTTGTGAAGAGTAGATTATATGCAATACTTGATAGTTTCTTCTATTTGAAGAATGTATTCTTTTTGTGTTGATATTTACTTTTCCATTTCATATTTAAACCCATTCAAAACCAAACTCATAACTAAGAATCCGTCGAACGGCAGTTCAGTAGCACTAATCTCTGTGGACACGATAAATTCCCGGAAGAATATTTCCAAAACTTTTGTTGCTTGCCGCTTTACCGTTTCAACAGTCTCAAATAGACGTTTTGAGAAAGTGATGTCATCATTTAATGATGGTTACGGCTAGGGGAGTGGAAACGTCAAGTCTAGGTGTGAGAGGCTGCGAAGAGTAATCATGTCACGTGGGTGCATTATTAAAGTCATTATGATAATAAAAATAATTTTGGCAGTTTTTAGGAATTGTTAAAACGCTACTCGTGACAACTACAGAATTTGATGTGTGGAAGATGGAAAGATAAAACTGCTTATACATTCTTGGGGAAGTTTGATTACAAAAAAAAAAAAAAAAGAACTAAGTACGAAACACAAAAGGATAGTACAAGGTCCAAAGTGTTTAATTAAAATCCTTGGGAAGGTTATCTTTCATCTTCGAATATTGAGATTCCCATAAAGACATATGACGTTCGATTAATGCCTGTTGTCTTTTCAGTTCTTCGATCTCTGGCACTAGCTTCTGTGCCGTCTCGAAGTGTTGAATCCCTAGCTGCGCCACTTCAGTCAATTCTTCCTGATTGGTTTGTTGGATTGCTGCCTGACGAGACTGGGCATTCTTTATCTTCTCTTCGAGGAGTTCAATTTCTTGTTTCCAGGATTTGATATTCGTTTCACAATCTTCATATTCCTTCTGGTTCTTCGAACGTTCAAGCTTAAAGGTGTCAGCCTTTTTTGTTGCATCATTAGCAGCTTTCCATGAAGAACTATGAGAAGTCACCTTTGTTGTGAGTTGTTCGTCAACATTTCGTTTTTGAAGAAGATTAGATTGGAGTTGATCAATCAGAGAACCCAGTAAAACAATCACTTCCGAGACTTCCTCTGAGACCAGAAGTAAATCCACTTTCTTCAAAAGATTGTTTAAGCTATAACATCTGGTGGAATCCTTGCTTAGAGCTTCAACGAGGTTGGTTTCAAAGAACTTTTCCCTTATTTGACGAAGGAGATTAGGAATATCATCCTTGTCGCCAGTATCCGCCAGAACATTAGAAGAAGTTTCAAGCCCAATGGGCGAAACGTTATCAACACTCATCATGGTCTTGAGGAAGCTTACAGGATCAGTTTTCTTGAGTTGCTCCAGTTCTGAGAGAGTAAGCATTGTGGGGGCCTGCTTCGAAGTAGTCACAGGAGTGACTATAGTTCCAAAGGTCGAAGTTTCATGAGGACCAGGTGTAGGCAAATTGGAAGTTTCCTCCGCAGCATCTTGCTCAGATATAGTATCTTCGCTGCCAGTTGGTTGTCCGGCTGCATTATCACTATCCGAACACTGAGGATTTCCCCCCATATTTTCATCTTGATGAGTAGGTGGAGAATCATCATTTGAATGGCTTTCTTCAGCAGGCACAGTTGGAATAATGGTTGCAAGGGGCTGAGCGTCTTCGATAACCTGAGAAAGCACATGAGATTTGTGTCGAGAAACACCTGTGTTGGACACTTAGAATTGATCAAAATGGAAAAGTTGTAAGCAATTCATCTGTCATTCGAAAAGGCAGACATTTACCTCGAAGATTGTCAAGATCAATGTTTAGACTTGAGGTTTTGAGATCAGAAGTAGATGTGCCCACATCATCCTACATTTATAAGGTAAGATGTGGACTTAATCATTAGAATTAAAATTTGAAAAGATGATTATGTTGTGAAATCCAAATACCTTGGTTGGAACATTGTCTGGGCTTGAGTTGTGGCTCTCTACAATAGGGATAGTACTAGCAGCCTTTAAGGGTGATTCATCAGAAGATATCTTATCACTTGACGAAGTAAGCTTTGAAGTCCCAGATCCCTTTTCTTTGGTTAAAAGGGTGGCAGTTTTCTGTCTTTTCTTTATTGCTTGTCTAGTACGAGGAGGAGATTTATCTTCGTCATCTGAAGCAGCTGTCTGAGGATTTTTTCGCTTCGAAGGCGCTGGAGGTTTCAAACTCTGAAAATACATATTAAAACCAAGTGAGTAATATTCATAAAATTGCACAAGTTAGAATATAAAGCATGTATGTACCGTGGGTTTCTTGCCTGTGGTGACAGAATCAATCCCACTTGCCTTGGTGCTCCTCGAAGCTCCAGAACCCTTCTGTGCAGGGGCTTCCTTGATATTTCTCTTTCGAGTAACGGCTGTGAACAAAATATGAGTTAGTATTTCAGTGAAGAAGGAAAAGTTAGTCGAAGGATTGTCTAAACCCCAACCTTCAGGTATTGGAGTCAAGACGCGAACGTGCTCAAGACCTATATGAAGATGTCCTTTGAAAGTATCCAAGGTATGCTTAGTCGGGACCACTCGTTCAACGCGTTTTTTAGATTGTTCCTGAAGGATTTTTATGACATTCCCACACACAAACCAGTCTGGAAAAGGAGGGCTTAAAGCCACACCAAAATCAGCACTAGGTAGTGGAGGAAATTTTGGAGGATTAAGTTCAAAAGCCACTTCATAACGTAGTTCAGGTCGAACAGACGTGGGCAATTTCAACTTATCCAGTTTAGCAGAAAACTTTTCACGTAAAGTGACCGCAACCTCACGAACGGTCCGACTAAGATCATCAGGCCTGTAGATAGTTTCAAAGAATTTTTTAAATGCTTGGATTTCTTTAATATGAGTCGAAGTACCTTTATGGAAGTTCGCCTGCACATCAGCAAAAGCTTCAGTTAGTTCCCGAGTAAGGCTTTCAACATCGAAGATTTGCATGGAATAATAATCTGTCCACCATTGATGAAAATCTATGGTAGAGTAAAAAGCAGGTTCGAAAGAGACGGGAGACAAAGTGGTGATGCCAACATATTTGGAGATTTTTGACTCATATTCATCTTTTTCCAGATGCGAAGTGTGTAGACACATGTGATTCCTTTTTCCGTACAAGCATTTCGGTTTGAGTTGAACCAACCCAAATTGTCTCGAAACCAGATTTGGTTGATAACAAGAAGACAGCAGTGACTTTTTGGAGATCGAAGTCGGTGATATAACAACTTTGGGGTGAGGAAAGCTTCCCAGATAGCCATGGATTCGGCTTGTTGGTCGGAAGAGGTTGCTGGAAATTCTCGAGTAAACCATTCGGGACCCACTTTCCGTTGTACGAATGGAGCCATCGAGGGAATAAATTGATAAAGTTTAGCGAACATCATTATGTATGCCAAGAAGGTTTCACGAAGTTTGCCAGTTTCTTCTTTTGGAGTTAGGTAAGCTAATCTGGTTCCTTCCACTGTTCGATTCTTTATAGTTGTACTTTCTTCATCCACAACACTTTTGTATGGGAGGTGAGCCTCAAAAGTGGCATTAAGCCATAGTTGCAACAACCAGAAAGGACCAGCAAAAAGAAGAGATCCTGTTTTGTAGTTCTTAACAAGGTCTGT
Source organism: Vicia villosa (assembly GCF_029867415.1). Taxonomy (NCBI): domain Eukaryota; kingdom Viridiplantae; phylum Streptophyta; class Magnoliopsida; order Fabales; family Fabaceae; genus Vicia; species Vicia villosa. The sequence continues at coordinate 111,536,973 of NC_081186.1, read as the reverse complement.
TGCTTCACCGAGATTCTCGTAGAGAAATCCTAGAATTAACTGGCTTAAGTTTAACTTTTTCCCAGCATTCAGCTGGTTAGCCATGCAAAGATATCTTTTTGCTACTTGTATGGACCTAGAACAAAAGACGCATCTCGAAAGCCAGAGTGCTAGAAACGCAATATGTTCTTCATCTGAGACTTCTGTGTTCGTTTCATTGTGGTATTGTTGAATGAAAGCAGTATAAGTGACTGTTGCTTCATTAAAATGGATGGTGTCAGTATCCATGAAATTGGGATCGAAGGTTTCTCCAGTTGGTCGAAGCCCTGTGATAGCAGCTACGTCAAAGAGGGTAGGGGTAACCAATCCACATGGAAGGTAGAAAGTATTGTGAGAAGCATCCCAGAAATAAACTGACGCTACTAACATGGTTTGGTTATATTCTAAGCCTGTTTTGGATAATTGGATTAGGTCATAAATCCCTAGTTGTTTCCAGAAAGAAGCCTTTTGTTTTTCCACTTTCGCTAGCCAAGCGTAATACAATCCAGGATCTTTTGCTAAAGGGATTGACCTAAAGACTTTCACGAAATTGGTTACATAGATTAACCTAATTTTCTCTAAGACCGGAGAAGTTTCAATCGAGGTTTCTTCCGCGTTGTCAGGAGCAGCTAAGATTGGATGACCATCTTCGTCTATCTTATTCTTGCTAACTAAAGGTCTAGTTTTATAATAAGCAGGAAAAAATTTACTCAAAGAAGGGTTATTTCCTCCTGGTAAAGGACCCATGAAAGCATGAGTTTTTCCAGAAAGTTCAAAAGGAATGATTACCTGAGAAGCGTAGATGGCGCGCGCCTCTGCAGCATTTGGGTCTGGAATGTGTTCTTGATTCCCTATTTGTGTAGGATTTTGAAGTTTTTGAACGGGTTGAAGAGCATTTGATGAAGACGCCATGAGTAAATTTGGTTTAAGAAATGGCTTAAACGAGACCAAAGAGGATTTTCTTTTCTGTGATGAACGCAGGAGAATAGAAGTGAAAGTTATGTGAGGGTAGAAGTTCAAGTATTTAAAGGTTTAACGGAAACCCTTTCAAATCTTTTGGGTAAAGGTCAAAAGACACGCGGCAGGCGTTGATTTAATCCAACGGCGGTCGAATAGTTGTTAGCCTTACTCCTAGTATATAGGAGTAATGATCATGAAGTAATGACAGAACGTGGGAATGTAAGTTATGAGAAGACATCTTTGAAAATGACAAGACGTTTTGAAAGTGGAGTCATAAATGATTATGACGTTAGTCAGTTGTCTTGGAACACTAAAAAGTGCATAAAACAAAATCTCATCAAAACAAGAAACGCCTATTTCTCTTGTTTTCGAAACAAGCATTTATTGGGGGCAATTTGTTGGCTGGAGATTTTGTTTAGAGGAAATATTCTTTGAAGGATTATGTTTCAAGGAAAGATGGTTGCTGATGACCATTTTTGAGATTTAAAAATGGCTACTGACGGCCATGTTTCGAGAATGTTGTTTGAGTTGGAGTGGAGATGGTTAGAATCGGAGCTAATTCGAAGTGACTTATCTTTGAGACTTAAACGTTTTGCGAAATACGTAAGGTACTGAGGCTTAATGTGTTTTCGTGGCATTCTCGGTTCTGATCACGTTGCCACGCGTCGAAAGAGGATTCAGGCGGGAGGATTTGAATTTCGAAGTAGTCTGTGTAACCGCACAAAGGACAGATGGCATCCCAGGGATCCTTGTGGGCAATATGGCATCAGATTAGTGTAGGACCGTGAGGGTTGAAATTAGTATAAATAAGGGTCTTAATGTTAGGATTCCGTGTGTTCATTTTGTACAAATCACTCACAAATCACTCAAGTATCAAGTGTTAAGAGAACGAGTTCGCTGAGAAATGTACGTATGACACCAACACCATATTAAATACATTTGTATCTTTCTTTATTCAAGTATCTTTTCAATTCCTTTATCCCTTTCGTTTAACTTTCATTTTGAAGCACTTTACTTTTCTGCATTTTTACATTCTTGCACGTTATATTTCTGCACTTTACATTCCTGCAGTTTACACGCTTTTGTTTACATTTCCTTTGTCAAAAGTCATATTAACATATATAACAAGTGTTGTTTTTAAGTGAATATTCATTCAATCACATCACAAACAAGTTTTCTTGAAGTCAGAACAAACAAACATGAATCAAATCATATCGAAAGACAATTGTTTGACTATGTCCTAGGATCAATCTAGTCGATCCTGCGAGTAACCAAAGTATATTTTATAGTTTGGAGGACTAGCGGTTGTTTGCCGGAAATCACCGTAAACAGATAACAACTATTTTGGAATTCTTTGGGCATGAAAGATTATTCAAGGCTTTCAACTTGTTGCACCCCAAAATTTGCCCATCTAAATTTATTTATATCTGGCTTATTGCTTTACAATCATTCGCATATTAGGTCATCTAACATCATGCGTCATAATTAATAAATTTGGATATGGATCAAGTATTTTGAAATATTAGGGTTTTATCCCTTATGCTTGAGCTTAACAAATCGTTCTGAGTAAGGATGAAGATTTAGAGTCTATTTCTCAAGTTAATAATCATAATATATTCATGGGAATTGGGATTTGTCTATGGTATTCCTTGCAATCCTCTTGGCTTACAATTATCAGTTCTATAGTGGATCGTGCATCTTCTTTCTATTGCAAGCAATTGGTTTATATTGGTGCTTCTATTACAAGTTATGAAGTTAATTTACTTGAGGAGGCTAAAAAGTGCAAGTGTGGATTGATTCTCGATTCGACATGGTTCATTCATATAAGTTTGGATCTATTCTTTGCCTGTATCACAAATTAGATGGAGCATCGATTCCAAGAGAGAAGATTTGACTCAAAAAGAGCAAATTGGAAGGAAAATACAAGTATGTCATTATTAAAAATAAATTCATTACAAGAATGTACATGTCCAAAAGGGAATTGCATTATTCAAAATCCATTCATTACAATCTTCCAAGACTTCATTACAAGAAAAAGATACTTTATTACATTTCAAGTTAACTTTACACATCCTGTAATCACATTACACTAAAGCAATTACACAGCTTGTTGAATTCCAAGTCATATCCAAAAGAAACATTGCTCTCCATCTCCATTTGCAAGATGTTCTTCAAACCATGATCCATTTGTTCTGTACGTGACCTGCCAAGTACATTTGAATCGAACTGTTATATGCATCGATGTTGTAATGCTGCCGTAAACTAAATCATTCAGAATAAAAAGCAATCCTGCTATTCAGAATACAGAAATCAATACTCCCAGCAGCACACTCAAACTTCACTGGCAGCAAATCCAAAAGTGTCCATACCTGCAGGCAGCCGTAATTTAATTCAGAATCCACAACAAAAGCAAAAATGAAAAAAACCATATCTTACATTGCAGCCCTGCGTAATCCCAAACAACCATCGAACCTCACACCAGCATGCATTCAAAATAAAAATTCAAAACAGTCACATACACATACCAAAACCCAGACTGCATCGGTACAAGATAGATTCAGACCTTCCACCTATTGATTTCACATTCAGCAGCTATTAACATTCAACTTACACAAAACCAATGCTAACCTACAGTTTCTAGAATAATTAACCTTGCATCCCTATTCTATTGACATTTAACATAGCAGCTGCATAACATCTCACTAACCTATTCCACTTTTCCCAACATCTAACTAACTTCCTAACAGTTTCCTAACTAACAGTTTTAACTCAACTTCCCTAACAGAATTTCTCAACCACCTATAACTTCTAACTAACCCAAAACAGATTCAGTTGCAAACCATAACAGAATGAAAACAGAAAATCAGAGAGTTTGTGAATACCTGGAATCTCTATAAAACCAAAACTCAACTTCACTTCAAACTCTCCACCATTTTCTCCAGAAATCATCATCTTCACCACCTCTCTTCCACTCTTCCATTTTCAATATCACCATTCATCATCTTTTCCATCTTCACTCAGCTTCTTAACCTTCTCCACAATTCACCTTCATCATCATCAAGCTTCATTCTCTAACCTTCAAATCACACAAATTCTCCATAATTCTCTTCACTTATTCAATCTTCAGACCCTCTCCAATCTTCTCCACTTCCTCAAACCTTAGTCAATCGCCATAATCATTCTTCATTTCCATCATCAGCCTGCAAAATCATCATACACAAAAAAACTCAGAAAATCAACCTTCATCATTCGTTCTTGAACCTGCAGAAGAATCACAATCTTCCTCACACCAAAATCTTCGAACAACTTCGATTCTCTCACCATCTCTGAATCTCTCTTCATCGTTCTTCAACCTTCTCACCACAAGACTTCAATCTCCATCAGTTTCTGCAGAGCCTTCAATTCCATCGGTATCGATCAACACCGTTCTTCATTTCAACAGATTTGCAACCTCTCTATAATCTCATCTTCACCTGCAACAACAACAACGTAGAATCAATCATCAACCGCCATCATCATATCAACGAACCTCCAATCTTCAATCATCTCGTTCATCATCTTCAACCAGAATCGCACCATATTACGAACCGCGTTTGAGAGTCTGAAAGCAAGAGGCGATAGAGCTTCGAAGTTGATTCGGGTCGATCGTAGATAGAGAGTGAATCGAGAGACGAGAGGTGAGAGGAATGTTTGAGCTGAGAGGAAGAGAGGATCGGAACGGAGAGGATAAGCCCTCCGCCGTCGTACCATCGCCGTTGGTTCATGGGAGACTCCGGCGCCGTTCGCGAAATGTGAGAAGAGGGGAAGAACAAGTCTGAGCGTCACATTCATGTAACCCTAATTTCTACCCTTTTTCTTTAATTTCTTAATTAATCTTTTTCTCTTAATTGTTAGTAATTAATTGATAATAAGCTGAATATTATTAATTGGAATTAATGGATTATTGTGATTAATTGAATTAATTGATGATTAATTGATTAAAATCTGATAACAATAATACTGGATTTGAATAATAATCTTGGGCCTTTTTGCTGATCACACTCCCCTCTGAGCCCATAACTCTCTTTTTGGAAATCTGAATAAGCAAAATAATAAGTTCTTGGGCCTGTACCAGTGGGCCTACGCCCCTGCTATTCACAACAGCATAATTCAGATTACACCCCCTGACTCTATTTAATTGCTAGGATTTTAGGTCCTTTTAATTAGATTTTTACCAATTTCTTTTAGGTATAAAAATACTAATTTTTCCACTATCTTTCTAGACTTCAATGACATAAAAATGTGCACAAAAAATATTAGTTTTTAGGCTACTTGATTTTTAGTCTTTTTACTTGACTTGTAATTCAATTTCTCCCATAAAAATCAACATAAAAATAATAGTACTTTTAATTCACTTTTGTGCTATATTTTGACTTGTTCTATTTCATGCTCTTGTACTACTTTCATGTATCCTACTTGTTGACTTCTAATTGTGATCTTTATTTTCATGTCTCTTTAATTCCTAACTTTAGGTAGAAACCATGATAACAATTAGGTAGAAATTCCCTTCATACTTAGGCTAGTTTCTTTTCCTTTTCAACTTTAAAACACTTAACAAATGCTTGATTTTAATTCCCTTAAAAAATACAAAGAAAACACTTAAAACACTAATAATCAAAGTGAAAATTCTTAAAAAGGGAATGGAAGCTTGAACCTCCCTTGCTTAAGGGAATGTTCGAGTGCTTATATCTCCCTTGCTTAAGGGTCCCATTCAGGCGTAAGTTCCCAACTTCTAAAAAACACAAACCATAGAGTAACTCGAGTTTCCCTTGCTTAAGGGATTTCCTCGAAACGCTCAAACTCTCTTCTCTATCTCGCCTCCGAGGCCTTCTTTAATCGGACACGTTATTTTCGCTCCATTCCCAGCTTAAGACTCCAGAGGTCGAGCAGCGGAGTGCGAATGTAACTTCGTCCACTAAAAAAACACAAAAACAAACAAAAACTAAAGAGCCGAACTACGGCGCTCTGATTCCTGAAAAGGATACGTAGGCATTAGGTCGCGGGGCCTAAGCGAGCACAACTATTTATAAACCTTATTTTCCCCGTGTTTCTTATTCTTTCATTTGCATGCATTCCTTTTGCATTAAGCTATATATTTACACACCCTTTAGATAGAAACAAACATAGGTGGATACCATCGAGTACGATGGGCGTGAGGGGTGCTAGTACCTTCCCCTTGCGTAACCGACTCCCGTACCTTATCTCTGGTCGAAAGACCTCGTTCTTATTCACCTTAGGTTTTCTGATATTCCTTTCCCTCTTTGGGATAAATATATTGGTGGCGACTCTGTTCATCATTTCGCGAGCGTGCGATACAACTACACTATTGTTTCTCTTATTCCCAAGACTGAAGATGCTAAATACATAAAGGATTTCAAACTTATTTCAGTGTGTACTACTATCTATAAGATTGTCTCCAAGGTCTTAACAACTAGATTGAGAAAAGTGCTTGGAAGTATCATAAGCAATTTTCAAGCTGCATTTGTTCCTAGGGAGCAAATACATAATCATAGTCTGCTGGCATATGAACTGATCAAGGGCTACAAAATAAAAAATGGAACACCCTGATGTATGATGCAACTAGGTATGCATAAAGCCTACGATATGGTGTATTGGTATGCATTACAGAGTATTCTCCAAGAAATTGGTATCCCTCACAAATTCTCCAGATGGATTATGGTTGCTATTTCATCTGTTCATACAGGTTTTGCATTAATGGGAGTCACTCTGGGATTATGTTGGCAAAGAGGGGGAATAAGGCAAGGGGATCGCATATCCCCTTACCTGTTTCTCATTATGATAGAGTATCTCAACAGAATCATGTGGAAGATGCAAGAAATCCCTAACTTTAATCACCATGCCAAGTGTGAGAAGATGAGGATTACCCATCCCACTTTTGCAAATGACTAGCTAATGTTCTCTAGAATGGACTATGGCTAAGTGGAAGTTATGATGCAAACCTTCAATTGTTTTACTAGTTCTACTGGCTTGAAGATGAATCCAACCAAATGTAGGATCTATTTTAATGGAGTGGATGAATGCACAAAGAGGAACATCCAGAGATTAACTTCTTTCCTAGAAGGTACCCTTCCTTTCAGGTACCTAGGAGTGTGACTCACAAGAAAAAAGCTTTCAATTAACCACTACACGGGCCTTAACATAATTGCAGGTAGAACCAAACATTAGAGCAAAAAACTTTTGAGCTTTGTTAGAAGATTACAACTCATCAAGAGTATTTCATTTGCAATGTCCAACTATTAGATGATGTGATTCCCCATACCTAAATGTGTGATAAAAAAGATTGATGCTATCTGTAGATCCTTCTTATGGACGGGTGGGGAGGCTATTTGCAGGAAAAGCCCTGTGGCTTGGAGGAATATTTGCAAGCCTAGGAAACAAGGGGGTCTGAGTATTATAAATCTTGGAGTTTGGAACAAGGCTACAATGATGAAACACTTGTAGAATTTAAGCCAAAAAACTGACAGCCTCTGGGTTAAGTGGATCCACTTATTATTTCAATAAAATAAACTTAATGGAGGTTAAGGCTAAAGAAAGTAACTTGTGGTTCTGAAAAATATTTTGAAGCAAAGGGAGAATATCAACAACATCTGAGATGTGTGGGATCATATGATGAGCACTAAGAAATTCCATATGAAGAAAGTATATGAGGAATTAATCAATGTTAAATCAAAGGTAATTTGGAGAAACTTGATGTATGGGAATGTAGCAAGGTCAAGATCTCTGCTTGCTCTTTGGCTTGCTTGCCATGGGAAACTGGCTACTAAGGCAAGACTGCATAAATTTGGGCTGTTAGATAATAATATTTGTTGTCTGTATGGAAAAGTTGAGGACTTGAATCACATCTTCTATGACAGCATGGAGTTGAAAGAGATCCGAGGCCCTGTGTTGGATTGGATACAAATTAAACATGAGCCTAAAAAGTGGAAAGATGAAATACAATGGCTTGTGAAGGAAAGTAAAGAAATGGGGTGGAGAGCAACTCTACTCAAGCTTGCTTCCACGAAAATAATTTACGGGGTTTGGAAGTATAGAGATAATAGAGTCTTTAATAACAAAGGGGACAAAAACAATATAGGAAGAAACATAATAGATATAATATTGTATAGAGGCTGGGATAACAATAGGCTAAAAGAGCACATAGCAAAGTTGATGTTGGTTTATGTGCTCTTAGTGTTTATTTGTCATTTTGAGGACTGGATCCGAGTGATCGCCTTGTAATTAGTGGTTTTTTGAATTAATCAAGGTTTGATTTTGTTCCAAAAAAATGTGACCTTTAATATTTTATGAACAATAAAAAACGGAATCACAATTCTGAGTAATCTTTCAAGATATTCTTGAAAATATATTCTTAATTTTGCTACTCAGTAGCATATTAAACTGATCTTATAAACTTCAATCATAGTCCAATGACATGGTTCTTATAAAACTCAACCAAAATTCTCTATCAACAAAGATAAAAAAAATTATAATCCTTCAAGGATCTTAATATTAAAATATTAGTTCTTCAGAAACAGTGGCTCAATCGCCATAGACGATAAAAAAAATATATTATATGGGCAATCCCTTAGTGAAGTATATAGTTTTTAGTGAACGATATAACAAATGATTAAAAATTTCTTTTTTAAACAATCTTTCAGGGATGATGTAATTTTTTATCTGTTTTTTAAGAACTATACTACATATCTTCAAACAAGAATAAAGATAAAACAATTTACGCATTTGTGAAATTCCTCTGAGATACTTTACTATTTTTTATGCAATTTCAAGAATTGAGTAATATTATTAATTAATGCCATTATGTTGCTAATTTTTAACATAATTGATGCAATCTTTATGGAATTCATTAATATTATAGATGTTATCCTTATGGGATTTGTTAATATTATAGATGCAACCTTTTAAGGATGCTTGAATGTTGAATTCTTCTGGAATTCATCCATTATTGATAAACACAATAATCAGTTAAAATCAAATCTTTGAATAATTCTTTGGAGATAATTTAATATTAAAGTTTAGTTCTACAAAAACCATATCACAAATTATATCCATAAACAATGATCAAGAAAAAATATTCTTCGTGCATTCCTTTAGAGATGCTTAAATATTAAATTATTATGAAATTAATCAAGAACATATTAACACTTTAATGTGTTAAAATTCAATTTTGGACAACCATATAAAAATGTTTTAATGTTAAATTCTTCCTGAATTTTAACAAGAGAGTGATCAAAGAAATATAATATGATTGTACAAGGTATAAATTTCTCAAATATATATATATATATATATATATATATATATATATATATATATATATATATATATATATATATATATATGGATTACAAAATAAGTATATGAGATCAGGGGTAGGGGTGGGAATAGGCCAGGCCGACTTACAGGGACCTATAGTCTAGTCTACTTAAGGTCAGATCGGCCTATAGGGACATATAGCCTAGCCTACTTAAGACCAGACCAGACCTATTTAATAGGGAGGTCAGGCTTAGGCTTTTTTAAATGTCTATTTTATTAAATAAGTCAGACTTAAGCTATTAAAAAAGCCTATGAAACCTTATAGGTCAGCCTATATTTTCATATATATTAGAGATATGGTAAATAGGTTGGCTCATGTATGCATATATATTAAAAAAAAAAGGTTAAATAGGCTAGCCCATGTATGCATATATATTAGAACAAAGGCTAAATAGGTCGACATATATATATATATATATATATATATATATATATATATATATATATATATATATATATATATATATATATATATATATATATATATATATATATATATATATATATATATATATATATATATATATATATATATATATATCCTATAAGGCTTCTTAAGTAAAATGGATTAATTGAAAATTTTAATGAGATACAGGCTTTTAAATATGCTTTCAGGCGAGACCAAATTTTTAAAAAGGTCAAATCATGCCAAAAGATTAAGTCTATGATAAGTCATAGGCCAAACTTAGACCTTGTAAATTTATTGTAGGCCAGACTCAAGCCTTCAAAAACGTAACCTAACTAGCCTAGGCTATTTCCACCTCTAACCGGAGAAAATACATAATAAAGAAATTGATTAACATTTAGCAGAACTTTATGAGACAAAAGATTAAACATTCATTACTCATGATTATTCATAACAATAAATAAATTATTTATATATTTAGAAAAAAATAAATAGACAAATATATAATGACAATAATTTTATAAAATCATATTTATTACTTGCAATTTTTTTAGTTTTCATTATATACACATTTCAAAAGAAATATAAACTTTTTTCTTTTGTTAAAATTATTCTCATATTTCCTATAATGAATTTTACTATTTTTAGTTTATTCAACTATTTTTCGTGTAAGAATAATAAAAAAATAATTATTAATGGAATAATAATTATTTTGCATTCAATTTTGATAACGACAGACAACTAAACACTACCATAATCATCTTTCTACAAAAGCAGCATCTAAGAAAGATGAGAGAGATAGGAATTATGATCTCTTCTCTTTAATGAAATGATGCATTGATAACAAACTTTATAGTTTATACATCAAATATGAGACAAAACCAAAAACTATTTATTTCACCCATTCTTCCTTTGCTTGAACAAAAAGAAGACAAATGATTTTTACATTACACCTAAGTACTCAAAATCTATCTTGAATAACAAGAACATGAAGTTTCATTATTCTTATTCACTCTCTTCAATTATACTAATCTTAATCTACAAAACTTACATAAAACAAATATCAAACTGTGACAACTGATCAATAGTAAAATTCTTGAATGTTGCTCGAAAAATCCATGTCGAAGTTCATATCATCAAAGATATCTAAATCTATCGACGAATCGACAACTGAATTCGGGCCTGAAATCATATCACTCATGTCAGACTCACTTGGGCCTAGCCCAATATTATCCAAATCCAATAGTGACAAAGTAAAAACATTTGACTCCGAGAATATATTGTTGTTGTCTTCATTTTCCATGAAATTGTTTTCAATCAATGTCTCTAAAAATATCTTGTCATCTTCATTTTCATATCCTATTGTAGGAGAAGAAAAATTGAATGATGGAAACACATCCTCTTTGTTGTCAAAAGTGGAAATTATCTCTTGGGTTGTTGGTTGGATTTTTTCTTCTTGTGGTTGAATTTTTTGATTGGGTAATTGTGAATTGTTTTGTCCAAACTTCATCTTTTTTGATGAATGTGGTTTGTTCAAATGACTTGATTGGATGCATGTGTGTCTTCCTTTGTAGGTTATCTCATATATCATTGGATCTGCTTCTGATTTTTGCACTTGCTTTGTAGCTAAACAACCTTGTGCGTTTCTATGTGTGCATCTGTAATATCCTCTGCACATACAAATCACAATTTGTTAAATAATAAGAAAAAATAAATAAATAAAAAATTATATTTGTGCATGAATGAATGATAAACACAAAAATAGCAACTTGGTAGTTGGTACAATTGTTGAACTTTTTCAATGTCCTTTCTATTTTGAGCACAGCATAGTGATAACACATTATTGCACCTACCAGAATATAATCTTTCTTTGTCCTTTGGAGAACTTTGCTTTTATCTAGTTATTTAATTTTTTTTCTTTCTTTAATTTTTTATTTTTGATTGGTCAATAATATTTTAGTAAGATAAGGCCACTTGCATACCAAAAAAACAGTCCTATAATTTTCAAATTTTTTAAATAAAAACTTTGAGAAAAACTAAAATTACAATAAACCACCGTAATTTTAATAAAAACTATCATCGTAATTTTGTCAAATTCATCGGAAATTTTAATTAAACGTACGTTAAACAGTTTAAATTTGCATCCTCAATTATATCTGATTCTTACCTTGGAAACTTAGCTCCAAGAATATCCTTTTGTCCATACTTTCTCCAGCTATATCCATCCTCCATAGACCCCTCAGAAGCTGATTCTAAATACACCTTCACTTGTTCTGTCCACTTAGGAATAGTTTTTCTACATCCCAAAAAAAAATCAAAGAATCACATATAGAGAAAATTATTATGAAATAATGAAAACCTTTAAAAGACAATGAATTAATGTCTAACTTAATTAAGACAATACCTTTTCTTGGAGACATGTTTTTGCTTGAAATCTGAATCTTGAACCTCACTTTTAGGACTTCCATTTGAACAATGAGAATCAATCATGTTAACATTTTTTGTCTTGAAATTTCCCACATTATCCTTCACCATGGTGATTGCTTTCTCAATTGACAAAAGTATTTTATCAAGTAAGACTTCATTTGCTTCATGTGATGATGAACTTGATGATGATGGTGATGATGTTGATGAAGAAGATGAAGAGCAAATTTGACCATAAAGTTGCTTTGCTAGCTCCTCACCTTGCCTTAGTTCCCCAATGACACCAATTTGTTCATACTTAATCACTTCCATTTTTGAAATTTGTTGGTAAAAAATATAGTTTTTTTTTTTTTTGAAATTGAAATGAAATTGTTGAGGAAGTGTTGAATTGAGGAGGAGATTATAAGTGATTATGTGAAGGGTATGCTCAAAAATGAAGGTGAGAGGAAGGTGGTATTTATTATGAAGAAAAGAGAAGGAAAGGGTGATGAGTGTGTTTTTCTACCAAGTGGGTCCTTGTTTTTTTGGCTAAAAGACTATGGTGTATATTCATATTAATTTTGCGTGTTTATAGAAAGGAAAAAAGTGAACAAACCATGAAATTTATATTGAAATTATTGACTATTTCTAATGTGAAAACCTTGAGCCTCAATATTTTAGGCCATTGAATAGGTCAAGAAAAAAAAGGACACATTGGTGCTACTATACTCTACCATGATGGTAGTGAGCAACAACGAGGAACAAGGGTTGAAAATTCTAGGTTGATTCTCATATATTAGGTTATAGATTAAGAGCTCTTTTGTAAAAAATAATAATTTAAAATGCTACATATTTTATAAAAAAAATTAAAAGATTTTTTTAAAATTATATTTAATTGGTTTATTTTAATAAAATTGTTTTAAATACTTTTTGTAACATTTTTAAAATAATAAAAATTATTTTTAGGATTTTATTTTTTGAAAAAGTATGCAGCTTTTATCATGTTAAACTTTTTAACAATGAATATCTAGAGTTGTTAAATATTAAAATTACTATTTTAATTTATATCAAATGAATTTGAAATGATTTTTATTATAAAATTTATTTTTAAAGATATATAATTACTATTAATATTTTTTAAATTGTAAACAGACTCTAAATATATTTTTAGTCTCTCCAAATTTTTTGGTTGAGATAATGTTTTTGAATGAATGGGACTTAAAGACAAGGAAAGTCTCGAATAAAATACAACACTTTGCTTAGTTGATGTTGATAGCTATTAAAATGAGAGTCTCTAATTAACAACGCAAAGGTGGGGAACTATGAGTTCTAGAATATATATTTTCTCTATATAGTTATGAGTTCTAGAATGAATGAATAAAATAATGTCTTGTTGATGATACACATGTGTGTTTGATTAATATTCGATTAAAAGCCAAGAGGCATTATAATAATTAGAATGTAGTTAACAATTAACATACGTATCACTTTTTAGTTAATTAGCAAACAAAGATAAAATCTTAATAATAATTAACAAAGTTTTTTTTTAAAAAAAAATTGACAGGACTAATAAATATTTTTGGCCATTTTTTATCACCAAACATGGATTGATATTTGTTGTGCTAGGCGGCTCTATAGGGTTGGTCAATGGTTTTGTTTTGTGCTCAATGCATTCCTAGTCCCACGAACCTCAATCATATAGGAACATATCCCTTTCCTTAGGAGCTGCTACTACTACTACTACTCTTGTGGTCCTTAAACTAATAAGTATCTTCATTTTATATTATGTTAGATTATAACAATAAATTGAGTTTCTTTTGATGTTTTTATCAATTATATTTAATAAAATAGTTTATTGAATTGAAGTTTAATGAATAAATGTATTAATAAAAAAATTTATTTATATTTTCTAAAGCGACAAATAAAGATGAAATTTTATGTGGGATCATTGATGATTTTGGGGTGGGTTTAAATTTGAGCATATTTCATGTTGCTTCTTTTTAATTGCATTCTAATAGTCAAGTTTTTGCTCGAGGATTTTAGGTGATTTGTTGGGGTCTTCATATCTCCCCCACCACCTGCATCTTTTTTTCATACAAAACTAAAGGCGTGGCCAAGGGTGGATGTTGTCTCTGAGCATCATTCATAATCGGGCACGGCTTCCTCCGTACACTTCAAACTAGAAAAGGCTAAAAGGATAAATGTGTTCGGGTCAGAGGAAGTGCCCATTTCCCTAAGGTTATTTATGAGGAAGATGGGCCTCACCAATTTCCTCTTTGTTTGATTGGTGAGCCCGTCATGACTATGGATTATGAACCAAGTAGGTTGAGTGAAACAGGGAAAGAAGAGATTGACTTTCTGGAAGAGTTTAAGTGGGCACGAGACCTATTTCGATACGAGATCGACTATCCCAAATTGTTGGAGTTTTTGGGTAATGTGTTTTCACCATCTTTGTTTGGTCTTCTCGCCTTTCTTGTCTATTTTTGTTTTTTATTATTCCTTGTCATTTTGCATTTAGGATGACTCAAGTTTTGATGGTTGAGAGAAAGACGACAATGGCAAAGGTGAAATCCCGTTAAGGCGAGACTCAACTCGTGCACCTGAGTGACACTACTAGTTTCCAGACAAGGGCACCAAGGAAAAGGAAAATATGGATAAGGGGGCATGGTCATAGTTGTTTCTATGAAACTTTCTGCCAGTTCCGCCCAGGAGGGATCCAAGTCTCACCCAACAAAGAAAAACAAAGCATATTTGGGGAAATCGCTCGTAGACTCTGGTGCCACCCATTTAATTGACTTAGAGATGGATGGACTGATGTGAGAAAAAGAGGGTAGTATACCTCAAAAAGGGCCTCTTCCTCCGCCCAAGACGAATGAGAGTTTAAATTATAGGGTAGGAAATTTGACAGGCTAACTTTCCTCTATGATCTCCTCAACACAGTTAAGAGTGTTGAGAAAGAAAAGACCATGGGTGCTTATAAGATAGTGCGGCTTTTAGGAACATACTTGACGAGGAGCGTTATTCTAGGGAGAGTTCTCTTTGAGGGTTCAAATTCCTCCAACCAAAGGTAAAATGAGCTGAAAGGCGAGTTTATCAAGATGAAAGAAACCAAAGAGGTCAATCACACATTGTTGACCTCAGCCAATGATATGATATCTTCCCTTGAAGAATAGTTGGAGGTAGTGAAGGAGCAACAATATTACCTCTTGGAGAAGAAAAAACTATGGAGAGCCTTTGCAAAACTCATTGTAATAAGCTCTCATCCACTGAAGCCGATGTTGGCTTGCTTATGAAAACAGTCAAGGATTAGAATTTTCTTCTCCAGTCTCTAAATGTTGATCACAAGGAGGCGAGAATGGATGGTCCTATCTCTAGAATTCTTCAAGGTTGTATTAGATGAGCGATTGGTGGATGAAACTTATCCCGAGGCCACCCAAGACCTAGAAATTAAGCATGGGAGGGATTCTTTCTTGATGGAGATGGCGGCCACCAACAAGGTTGTTGAGGGAGACTAGGGCCCTTTAAGACAGTAACTTGTTGATGCTGCCCTTAATGCTTAAGGACTTTATCCTCTTTCCCTTGTACTTTATTTTATTTATTTATGTATTTGGTCCTTTATGTAACACCCCTTTTATACCCCAAAATAAATAAGCATATAATCAGAGAATAAGCATGCATATAATTCTAAAGGGCGTCACATCGACTTTTCAAAAACTAAAAAGCCTTTAAAAACCGACAGCATTTACTTACAATATATGATACACCTGGTCATTTCAAATAACACTTCTCAATTAATCATACTTTATCTAGAATATGCATTCACAGCGAAAACTACTAATACTCATGTGTTTCATAAAATGATCCATGTCCCATACCATGATCAAGTCTCAATAATCATATCAACATAAATTAAAACATAATTCGGAATATTTGGCTTAAGAGCCTATCAAACAACAAGTAATAACATAACAGGTTCTCAAATCAAGCGTAATGCATAACCGAATAGAAACATGAGTTCAAATAACTAGTCTACCCAGTGTTACATGACCAGAGCATCGACTTACTACCTAATCTCCAAAAACTCAGAAGAAACTCCGACTAAGATCACACGCGAACTACTAACTCCAGAACCTGCATGTCGCCAAACGAGGGCAACATTAAAACAGAAGGGTGAGAATACGAATCATTATGAAGGAAGTATAATAAGATACAATGGTTAAATTAACATTTCAAGTAATTAATCACACTATGTATAATCATGTAGATAATAATAATCGATCGATATTTCACATGTTATCAAGTATACAACAAGTATAAAGAGTATAATATTTCAATTCCAATATTATATTTTCAATTACGCACACAACCATAATGATCACATATTCACACATTTAATCAAATATGCATTCAAACATTACTCATTTCAATTATCAAGCTCATACACACATCACAACTACATCAACTTCACATAATCAATTATCGCATAATTCTAATGTGACTCAATGCAAGATATGTGACGCTATGCATGTGGTACCGCAATGTGAACCCAATGTTTCACCGCTTTCCGATTCAATATCTAGAATCCAAGCCACGCTTCCGATCCGGACAAGACCAAAGCCCACCAAAATGTAAACATATAGTTTACCGCTTCCGATTCACTCTAGAATCGAAGCCTCGCTTTTGTTTCAAAGCAAACCACCTTTGTTTCAAGGCACACCATGATATGAATGTATGTACAATGTTAATCAAACATATGCAATTAAGATCATCTCTACCATCTTAATATTTAGCATATTCCAATAATTCACTCTATGAATTATCCACAATATTGTACATAACATTCTCAACACATACATATCATTCACATATAAAAAGGTCAATTAATCAATTACGATTCACAAAATCCAATTAACACTAGTATACTATCTCATGTCAATTCACATTTATCACATATATATGAATATACACATTATCAAAATAACATCATTGGCATGACAATATATTATTCTCAACATAAATATTCGAGCCAAAAACCCAATTACAGATAAATTCTCAAAATATCGTAATTTACCAACAAACCGAATAGTTGATCTAATTCCAAATTATATTCCAATCAATTAAACACATTGAAATTAATTCAACTATTAATTTAATCAACCAATTAATAATCATACTATATTAATTTAATTCACTTCTATTTCTACTCCATTTCCAATTTCTAGCATTCTATTGCTCATGACCATTTTTATTGAAAAGAATATCGCGCTAGCTTTCTAACGCTTCGAACGGAGACTCAAACGGAGTTACAGTTCAAAAGATATGAATTGTTAAAGTTTCAACAAAAAGGCAACACTGACATCATACACTGACAACTCTAAACATGTCAAAATTACACAAAACAATTAAAAGTATGACTCTTAATAACTCAAAACAACTCTGACAACTTATTTTTCAACTCTAACAACTCTATTGACAACTCTAACAACTCTATTGACAACTCTAACAACTCTATTGACAATTCTATTAAATTGTTATAATTTATTTATAAAGAATATTTAAATAAAACACAATTTCGGTCGATTTGTAAAAATTACAATTTTCAACAAAATAACACCACCACGTTAATCTACTGATTAAACTTAGCTATCATGTAAATTTTCATTAAATTCCGGACAATTAATTATACCGCTTAATTCGGCTATTCGATCAAACGGGACTGTTTCTATTGTATTTCAATTTATAAAGGTTCATTTCCAATTTCTATTATATATATAATTTTAGAAGTGAAGCTACAATACTTGTTCCAGTTAAACCAAGACAGTATAATTTTATACTAGTACACTCATGATAGAATTGAAAATGAAGTAGCATAAAATCTTTTAAGATTCTAAAAGTATCAAAATTATTTAAACAACATGTGAAGATTTTTCATAATCACTAAATATTATATTAGTAAACTTTTCTTGCTGCTACATTATTTAAGCATATATCATAATGAACCAATGTGTATATCATAGCTCATGTGAAGTAATATATAGTAGCAATTTATCTACATGAGAAAAGAAACAATGTCGCTACTGTTTCAAAGAAAAGAAGAATGTCGCTACAGGACTGCTACTTTCTTATTCTTCCTTTCATTCTTAAGTGTACTACATACTAAAATAAGGCTTCAATATATCAATTTCAAACATAATGATTCATCACATATCAAGGATTACTCATCAAAACCTAACAATGTCAAAACTATAAAAATTAGGGATTTTAACTTAAACATGTTTCTATCCATTGACCCAATTATACTAACCCATAATAATAGGGATTCTCCCCCTTACCTTGAATCAATCTCCTTCAATCTTCTAGTTTCTCCCCAAATCCTCTTCTCTTCTCCTCTTTCTCCTCTAGCCTCCTTTTTTCTTCTTTTTCCCCAAATGAGTTATAACCTCTAAAACCCTATTTTCCTTACTATCTCTATTTTTAATGGGCTTAACCCACAAATCAATTTCATATTTTATTTCTACTACTTAGGCACAATTAATTATATATCCCTAATAACTTAATTAACCCATTAAACCCAATAAACACAATTATACACAAAATTAATTAATTCAATTAATTATTATATCTCATAACAATTAAATAATTATTTAACACACCAAGTAAAATAAAATAATATAATAAAATAAATACGGATAAAATCCTCTAATAACTCAATGTCTCATATTTTCGGTCTAATCTTAATTACTCGAAAAATTCCCAAAACGCTAAATATTAACTCATTAATATTTCTAATACTAAAAATATTAAAATCTTCGATTAAATATTGATCCGCTATCCCGAACTAATACCGACTAAATCATCCCAAAATGTGAAAATTTCAATAAACATCAGAAATGACTAAATTAAGAAAATAATTATTAAAAACACCAAATAATATAATTACTAATATAATTAATAAAAATATTAATAAAAATCGGGATGTTACAACTCTCCCCCACTTAGAATATTTTCGTCCTCGAAAATTCAATTGACACAACCATTTCGACACCGAAACCACGCTTACTATCTCCCGATTCATACCAATACAAAATGTTCCACATCTTCAACCATACAAGCTTCCAAGGATGTCACTCCAATACTCGAATGAAATACCATGCAAACACACCGTTCTCTCGATGTCAAACTTAGCAAGTCTCTCCATCCGATAATCCATCCTCACTGGAATAAAATAAGCGCATCCCGTCAACCTATCCACAATTACTCGATATTCTCAGCAACCCGAAACAAAATCCATAGAGATACTATCTCACTTCTACTCGAATAGAATAACGGTTGCACCAACTAAACGGTTTCTGACAAGTCCAACTCAAATACACAATTCCGTTATATCCCTCTTCATACTTTACCACTAAACATTTTCCTCAAATCTTGATACATTTTAGTAGCATCATGACGTATACTCAACCATTACGATACCCTTCATCCAAAGTTCTCTTTGTCCGAATTCTAACCATCAGGAATACAAACTCGATCACAACATCTCATAACACCATTCTCGACAATCCAAAAGTTACTACTTTTTCCTTGATTAATCAATATCATCTTGTTAACCAATTGAAAAAAATCCAATTTCTAACCTTCTCAAATCTTGTCAAAATATTCCAAGTAGGCTTCAACATACCAACTTAACACACAAAGACGCCGCTTCACAACCAAACTCAACCCTCTAAATCGTTCCAACGATTTCTAATTCTTGAATCCTCAACATGACTTATAAAATTATTTCCTACTCAATGCATCAGCCACAACCTTCACTTTTCCAGGATGGTAATTCAAACCAAAGATTAAAATCCTTCGAAATTCTACTCGTCTTGTTTACCTCATATTCAACTCTTGTGATCACTCCACACATCAAACCTTGATCCACACAAACAATGCCTCTTACATTCCAAAACAAACACAAAGGCAAACAAATCCAATACATACATCGAATAATTCCCCTTATGAACTTTAACTTACCTTGAAGCATAAGCTACCACTTATCGATATCTGCATCAACACACCTCAACTTGAAATCCCATATCCAATAAAATTCACTTCTTCCAACCAAAACTCACATTCAGAAAGCTTTACATAACCTTCTTCTCTTTCAGCACCGATAACACAATCCTTAAATGTTAAACATGATCATCGTCGCTCTTTGAATCAAATATCCTCAAGAAACATTACCTCATAAAACCTTCTTTCTTCTTACTCGACGAACAGTGGTAACTCTATGACTATACACTCAGACAATGAACCTCTTCTCAAACAATTCCTCAAATCTACTCTTCAACTTCTCCTTAGTCGATTTACACGCTACTAAGTTAGTAAGACAAGTCTATCTCGTTCAATACGATATCGCCTCCTATCAACAATAGATTAAGGGTGATCAGGTCCTCAATTTGTCAATAGACAGTCGACAATCATAATGAAACATAAACCATCGTTATTGAACTATAATAGTGTTCCTTCAGAACTTGCACTCGAAGTCACTTACAGCACCGAGATCCACAATCTCCCCTTAAAGTTACAATTACTTGATTCAACTCCAAACAATTCATACCAAAATTTATCAACTTGGTCTAACAAAAAACAACCTAAATGAATTCTCAAAATATCTACCAAAGATGCTCAACGGATAATTCAAACACGTAAAAAAGTAGAAACAAGGCCACAACAGTTGTATCAATAACTATACTTCTATGCATGACAGGTAAAACAAGGTCCAATCTTATAACACAATCCAAAGAATGAAATAATGCGTTGCACCATTATCAATAATAAACACACACCTCAAATTAACTTATCCTTAGAAGTAGTCTCAGCACCAGACAACGCAAACACTTTTCCTTTCGCTTGATCCTTCTTTGACTTATTGCACATGGCACAATTGTGTCCTTGCTTACCACAACTGTAGCAAATCCTACTCGAACCAACTCCACAATCAACAGTTTTGTGACCCGTCTCGCCACGCCTGTAGCACTTAATTGGATTAGAAGCTTCTCCCCCACTTGGCTTCTTGCCAAGACCAGATTGTTCCCTCATGTCATCATACGATTTCTCACGGAATTGTTCTCCTCCTCGTTTCAACTGTAGAAACCTCACTTCTTTCTTTCCACGCACATCTTCTGGAAAATAGTTTCCCAAAAATGCATCACGGAAAAGAGTCCAAGCAACTTCAATACCTTCTATTTCAAATCTCCACACAGTATTACTCCACCGAACGTCAGCTTCTTTTGTAAGCGTGTGAGTACCAAACTGTACCTTTTATACATCAGTGCAACTCACGACTTGAAAGATCTTCTCAATTTCTCTCATCCATGCATGCGCTTTGTCTGGTCCATACCCTCCTTCAAAGATCGGCGGGTTTCACCTTTGAAAGTCTCCAAAAGCACGGAACACATCCTCTCCTCCTTAACCGACATTCTCTTGTAGCTCTTGTCCAATCGCACCAGTCCACCTCATCATTGCCTCAACATTAATGTCAACACTACTTCCCGCATCCATCGTCCTAAACAACCAAACATCCAGGCAAAACAGTATCGATCGTGTCAGATACACGAATCAAATACAGCAGGATAAAAGACATTAATAACCTTGACCAACTGGTCAACCAGGCTCTGATACCACTAATGTAACACCCCTTTTATACCCCAAAATAAATAAGCATATAATCAGAGAATAAGCATGCATATAATTCTAAAGGGCGTCACATCGACTTTTCAAAAACTAAAAAGCCTTTAAAAACCGACAGCATTTACTTACAATATATGATACACCTGGTCATTTCAAATAACACTTCTCAATTAATCATACTTTATCTAGAATATGCATTCACAGCGAAAACTACTAATACTCATGTGTTTCATAAAATGATCCTTGTCCCATACCGTGATCAAGTCTCAATAATCATATCAACATAAATTAAAACATAATTCGGAATATTTGGCTTAAGAGCCTATCAAACAACAAGTAATAACATAACAGGTTCTCAAATCAAGCGTAATGCATAACCGAATAGAAACATGAGTTCAAATAACTAGTCTACCCAGTGTTACATGACCAGAGCATCGACTTACTACCTAATCTCCAAAAACTCAGAAGAAACTCCGACTAAGATCACACGCGAACTACTAACTCCAGAACCTGCATGTCGCCAAACGAGGGCAACATTAAAACCGAAGGGTGAGAATACGAATCATTATGAAGGAAGTATAATAAGATACAATGGTTAAATTAACATTTCAAGTAATTAATCACACTATGTATAATCATGTAGATAATAATAATCGATCGATATTTCACATGTTATCAAGTATACAACAAGTATAAAGAGTATAATATTTCAATTCCAATATTATATTCTCAATTACGCACACAACCATAATGATCACATATTCACACATTTAATCAAATATGCATTCAAACATTACTCATTTCAATTATCAAGCTCATACACACATCACAACTACATCAACTTCACATAATCAATTATCGCATAATTCTAATGTGACTCAATGCAAGATATGTGACGCTATGCATGTGGTACCGCAATGTGAACCCAATGTTTCACTGCTTTCCGATTCAATATCTAGAATCTAAGCCACGCTTCCGATCCGGACAAGACCAAAGCCCACCAAAATGTAAACATATAGTTTACCGCTTCCGATTCACTCTAGAATCGAAGCCTCGCTTTTGTTTCAAAGCAAACCACCTTTGTTTCAAGGCACACCATGATATGAATGTATGTACAATGTTAATCAAACATATGCAATTAAGATCATCTCTACCATCTTAATATTTAGCATATTCCAATAATTCACTCTATGAATTATCCACAATATTGTACATAACATTCTCAACACATACATATCATTCACATATAAAAAGGTCAATTAATCAATTACGATTCACAAAATCCAATTAACACTAGTATACTATCTCATGTCAATTCACATTTATCACATATATATGAATATACACATTATCAAAATAACATCATTGGCATGACAATATATTATTCTCAACATAAATATTCGAGCCAAAAACCCAATTACAGATAAATTCTCAAAATATCGTAATTTACCAACAAACCGAATAGTTGATCTAATTCCAAATTATATTCCAATCAATTAAACACATTGAAATTAATTCA
The DNA here is from genome assembly GCF_029867415.1 of Vicia villosa. NCBI lineage: Eukaryota > Viridiplantae > Streptophyta > Magnoliopsida > Fabales > Fabaceae > Vicia > Vicia villosa. The sequence continues at coordinate 111,513,619 of NC_081186.1, read as the reverse complement.
ACTATTAATTTAATCAACCAATTAATAATCATACTATATTAATTTAATTCACTTCTATTTCTACTCCATTTCCAATTTCTAGCATTCTATTGCTCATGACCATTTTTATTGAAAAGAATATCGCGCTAGCTTTCTAACGCTTCGAACGGAGACTCAAACGGAGTTACAGTTCAAAAGATATGAATTGTTAAAGTTTCAACAAAAAGGCAACACTGACATCATACACTGACAACTCTAAACATGTCAAAATTACACAAAACAATTAAAAGTATGACTCTTAATAACTCAAAACAACTCTGACAACTTATTTTTCAACTCTAACAACTCTATTGACAACTCTAACAACTCTATTGACAACTCTAACAACTCTATTGACAATTCTATTAAATTGTTATAATTTATTTATAAAGAATATTTAAATAAAACACAATTTCGGTCGATTTGTAAAAATTACAATTTTCAACAAAATAACACCACCACGTTAATCTACTGATTAAACTTAGCTATCATGTAAATTTTCATTAAATTCCGGACAATTAATTATACCGCTTAATTCGGCTATTCGATCAAACGGGACTGTTTCTATTGTATTTCAATTATAAAGGTTCATTTCCAATTTCTATTATATATATAATTTTAGAAGTGAAGCTACAGTACTTGTTCCAGTTAAACCAAGACAGTATAATTTTATACTAGTACACTCATGATAGAATTGAAAATGAAGTAGCATAAAATCTTTTAAGATTCTAAAAGTATCAAAATTATTTAAACAACATGTGAAGATTTTTCATAATCACTAAATATTATATTAGTAAACTTTTCTTGCTGCTACATTATTTAAGCATATATCATAATGAACCAATGTGTATATCATAGCTCATGTGAAGTAATATATAGTAGCAATTTATCTACATGAGAAAAGAAACAATGTCGCTACTGTTTCAAAGAAAAGAAGAATGTCGCTACAGGACTGCTACTTTCTTATTCTTCCTTTCATTCTTAAGTGTACTACATACTAAAATAAGGCTTCAATATATCAATTTCAAACATAATGATTCATCACATATCAAGGATTACTCATCAAAACCTAACAATGTCAAAACTATAAAAATTAGGGATTTTAACTTAAACATGTTTCTATCCATTGACCCAATTATACTAACCCATAATAATAGGGATTCTCCCCCTTACCTTGAATCAATCTCCTTCAATCTTCTAGTTTCTCCCCAAATCCTCTTCTCTTCTCCTCTTTCTCCTCTAGCCTCCTTTTTTCTTCTTTTTCCCCAAATGAGTTATAACCTCTAAAACCCTATTTTCCTTACTATCTCTATTTTTAATGGGCTTAACCCACAAATCAATTTCATATTTTATTTCTACTACTTAGGCACAATTAATTATATATCCCTAATAACTTAATTAACCCATTAAACCCAATAAACACAATTATACACAAAATTAATTAATTCAATTAATTATTATATCTCATAACAATTAAATAATTATTTAACACACCAAGTAAAATAAAATAATATAATAAAATAAATACGGATAAAATCCTCTAATAACTCAATGTCTCATATTTTCGGTCTAATCTTAATTACTCGAAAAAATCCCAAAACGCTAAATATTAACTCATTAATATTTCTAATACTAAAAATATTAAAATCTTCGATTAAATATTGATCCACTATCCCGAACTAATACCGACTAAATCATCCCAAAATGTGAAAATTTCAATAAACATCAGAAATGACTAAATTAAGAAAATAATTATTAAAAACACCAAATAATATAATTACTAATATAATTAATAAAAATATTAATAAAAATCGGGATGTTACAACTCTCCCCCACTTAGAATATTTTCGTCCTCGAAAATTCAATTGACACAACCATTTCGACACCGAAACCACGCTTACTATCTCCCGATTCATACCAATACAAAATGTTCCACATCTTCAACCATACAAGCTTCCAAGGATGTCACTCCAATACTCGAATGAAATACCATGCAAACACACCGTTCTCTCGATGTCAAACTTAGCAAGTCTCTCCATCCGATAATCCATCCTCACTGGAATAAAATAAGCGCATCCCGTCAACCTATCCACAATTACTCGATGTTCTCAGCAACCCGAAACAAAATCCATAGAGATACTATCTCACTTCTACTCGAATAGAATAACGGTTGCACCAACTAAACGGTTTCGGACAAGTCCAACTCAAATACACAATTCCGTTATATCCCTCTTCATACTTTACCACTAAACATTTTCCTCAAATCTTGATATATTTTAGTAGCATCATGACGTATACTCAACCATTACGATACCCTTCATCCAAAGTTCTCTTTGTCCGAATTCTAACCATCAGGAATACAAACTCGATCACAACATCTCATAACACCATTCTCGACAATCCAAAAGTTACTACTTTTTCCTTGATTAATCAATATCATCTTGTTAACCAATTGAAAAAATCCAATTTCTAACCTTCTCAAATCTTGTCAAAATATTCCAAGTAGGCTTCAACATACCAACTTAACACACAAAGACGCCGCTTCACAACCAAACTCAACCCTCTAAATCGTTCCAACGATTTCTAATTCTTGAATCCTCAACATGACTTATAAAATTATTTCCTACTCAATGCATCAGCCACAACCTTCACTTTTCCAGGATGGTAATTCAAACCAAAGATTAAAATCCTTCGAAATTCTACTCGTCTTGTTTACCTCATATTCAACTCTTGTGATCACTCCACACATCAAACCTTGATCCACACAAACAATGCCTCTTACATTCCAAAACAAACACAAAGGCAAACAAATCCAATACATACATCGAATAATTCCCCTTATGAACTTTAACTTACCTTGAAGCATAAGCTACCACTTATCGATATCTGCATCAACACACCTCAACTTGAAATCCCATATCCAAGAAAATTCACTTCTTCCAACCAAAACTCGCATTCAGAAAGCTTTACATAACCTTCTTCTCTTTCAGCACCGATAACACAATCCTTAAATGTTAAACATGATCATCGTCGCTCTTTGAATCAAATATCCTCAAGAAACATTACCTCATAAAACCTTCTTTCTTCTTACTCGACGAACAGTGGTAACTCTATGACTATACACTCAGACAATGAACCTCTTCTCAAACAATTCCTCAAATCTACTCTTCAACTTCTCCTTAGTCGATTTACACGCTACTAAGTTAGTAAGACAAGTCTATCTCGTTCAATACGATATCGCCTCCTATCAACAATAGATTAAGGGTGATCAGGTCCTCAATTTGTCAATAGACAGTCGACAATCATAATGAAACATAAACCATCGTTATTGAACTATAATAGTGTTCCTTCAGAACTTGCACTCGAAGTCACTTACAGCACCGAGATCCACAATCTCCCCTTAAAGTTACAATTACTTGATTTAACTCCAAACAATTCATACCAAAATTTATCAACTTGGTCTAACGAAAAACAACCTAAATGAATTCTCAAAATATCTACCAAAGATGCTCAACGGATAATTCAAACACGTAAAAAAAGTAGAAACAAGGCCAGAACAGTTGTATCAATAACTATACTTCTATGCATGACAGGTAAAACAAGGTCCAATCTTATAACACAATCCAAAGAATGAAATAATGCGTTGCACCATTATCAATAATAAACACACACCTCAAATTAACTTATCCTTAGAAGTAGTCTCAGCACCAGACAACACAAACACTTTTCCTTTCGCTTGATCCTTCTTTGACTTATTGCACATGGCACAATTGTGTCCTTGCTTACCACAACTGTAGCAAATCCTACTCGAACCAACTCCACAATCAACAGTTTTGTGACCCGTCTCGCCACGCCTGTAGCACTTAATTGGATTAGAAGCTTCTCCCCCACTTGGCTTCTTGCCAAGACCAGATTGTTCCCTCATGTCATCATACGATTTCTCACGGAATTGTTCTCCTCCTCGTTTCAACTGTAGAAACCTCACTTCTTTCTTTCCACGCACATCTTCTGGAAAATAGTTTCCCAAAAATGCATCACGGAAAAGAGTCCAAGCAACTTCAATACCTTCTATTTCAAATCTCCAGACAGTATTACTCCACCGAACGTCAGCTTCTTTTGTAAGCGTGTGAGTACCAAACTGTACCTTTTGTACATCAGTGCAACTCACGACTTTAAAGATCTTCTCAATTTCTCTCATCCATGCATGCGCTTTGTCTGGTCCATACCCTCCTTCAAAGATCGGCGGCTTTCACCTTTGAAATTCTCCAAAAGCACGGAACACATCCTCTCCTCCTTAACCGACATTCTCTTGTAGCTCTTGTCCAATCGCACCAGTCCACCTCATCATTGCCTCAACATTAATGTCAACACTCCTTCCCGCATCCATCGTCCTAAACAACCAAACATCCAGGCAAAACAGTATCGATCGTGTCAGATACACGAATCAAATACAGCAGGATAAAAGACATTAATAACCTTGACCAACTGGTCAACCAGGCTCTGATACCACTAATGTAACACCCCTTTTATACCCCAAAATAAATAAGCATATAATCAGAGAATAAGCATGCATATAATTCAAAAGGGCGTCACATCGACTTTTCAAAAACTAAAAAGCCTTTAAAAACCGACAGCATTTACTTACAATATATGATACACCTGGTCATTTCAAATAACACTTCTCAATTAATCATACTTTATCTAGAATATGCATTCACAGCGAAAACTACTAATACTCATGTGTTTCATAAAATGATCCATGTCCCATACCATGATCAAGTCTCAATAATCATATCAACATAAATTAAAACATAATTCGGAATATTTGGCTTAAGAGCCTATCAAACAACAAGTAATAACATAACAGGTTCTCAAATCAAGCGTAATGCATAACCGAATAGAAACATGAGTTCAAATAACTAGTCTACCCAGTGTTACATGACCAGAGCATCGACTTACTACCTAATCTCCAAAAACTCAGAAGAAACTCCGACTAAGATCACACGCGAACTACTAACTCCAGAACCTGCATGTCGCCAAACGAGGGCAACATTAAAACAGAAGGGTGAGAATACGAATCATTATGAAGGAAGTATAATAAGATACAATGGTTAAATTAACATTTCAAGTAATTAATCACACTATGTATAATCATGTAGATAATAATAATCGATCGATATTTCACATGTTATCAAGTATACAACAAGTATAAAGAGTATAATATTTCAATTCCAATATTATATTTTCAATTACGCACACAACCATAATGATCACATATTCACACATTTAATCAAATATGCATTCAAACATTACTCATTTCAATTATCAAGCTCATACACACATCACAACTACATCAACTTCACATAATCAATTATCGCATAATTCTAATGTGACTCAATGCAAGATATGTGACGCTATGCATGTGGTACCGCAATGTGAACCCAATGTTTCACCGCTTTCCGATTCAATATCTAGAATCCAAGCCACGCTTCCGATCCGGACAAGACCAAAGCCCACCAAAATGTAAACATATAGTTTACCGCTTCCGATTCACTCTAGAATCGAAGCCTCGCTTTTGTTTCAAAGCAAACCACCTTTGTTTCAAGGCACACCATGATATGAATGTATGTACAATGTTAATCAAACATATGCAATTAAGATCATCTCTACCATCTTAATATTTAGCATATTCCAATAATTCACTCTATGAATTATCCACAATATTGTACATAACATTCTCAACACATACATATCATTCACATATAAAAAGGTCAATTAATCAATTACGATTCACAAAATCCAATTAACACTAGTATACTATCTCATGTCAATTCACATTTATCACATATATATGAATATACACATTATCAAAATAACATCATTGGCATGACAATATATTATTCTCAACATAAATATTCGAGCCAAAAACCCAATTACAGATAAATTCTCAAAATATCGTAATTTACCAACAAACCGAATAGTTGATCTAATTCCAAATTATATTCCAATCAATTAAACACATTGAAATTAATTCAACTATTAATTTAATCAACCAATTAATAATCATACTATATTAATTTAATTCACTTCTATTTCTACTCCATTTCCAATTTCTAGCATTCTATTGCTCATGACCATTTTTATTGAAAAGAATATCGCGCTAGCTTTCTAACGCTTCGAACGGAGACTCAAACGGAGTTACAGTTCAAAAGATATGAATTGTTAAAGTTTCAACAAAAAGGCAACACTGACATCATACACTGACAACTCTAAACATGTCAAAATTACACAAAACAATTAAAAGTATGACTCTTAATAACTCAAAACAACTCTGACAACTTATTTTTCAACTCTAACAACTCTATTGACAACTCTAACAACTCTATTGACAACTCTAACAACTCTATTGACAATTCTATTAAATTGTTATAATTTATTTATAAAGAATATTTAAATAAAACACAATTTCGGTCGATTTGTAAAAATTACAATTTTCAACAAAATAACACCACCACGTTAATCTACTGATTAAACTTAGCTATCATGTAAATTTTCATTAAATTCCGGACAATTAATTATACCGCTTAATTCGGCTATTCGATCAAACGGGACTGTTTCTATTGTATTTCAATTTATAAAGGTTCATTTCCAATTTCTATTATATATATAATTTTAGAAGTGAAGCTACAGTACTTGTTCCAGTTAAACCAAGACAGTATAATTTTATACTAGTACACTCATGATAGAATTGAAAATGAAGTAGCATAAAATCTTTTAAGATTCTAAAAGTATCAAAATTATTTAAACAACATGTGAAGATTTTTCATAATCACTAAATATTATATTAGTAAACTTTTCTTGCTGCTACATTATTTAAGCATATATCATAATGAACCAATGTGTATATCATAGCTCATGTGAAGTAATATATAGTAGCAATTTATCTACATGAGAAAAGAAACAATGTCGCTACTGTTTCAAAGAAAAGAAGAATGTCGCTACAGGACTGCTACTTTCTTATTCTTCCTTTCATTCTTAAGTGTACTACATACTAAAATAAGGCTTCAATATATCAATTTCAAACATAATGATTCATCACATATCAAGGATTACTCATCAAAACCTAACAATGTCAAAACTATAAAAATTAGGGATTTTAACTTAAACATGTTTCTATCCATTGACCCAATTATACTAACCCATAATAATAGGGATTCTCCCCCTTACCTTGAATCAATCTCCTTCAATCTTCTAGTTTCTCCCCAAATCCTCTTCTCTTCTCCTCTTTCTCCTCTAGCCTCCTTTTTTCTTCTTTTTCCCCAAATGAGTTATAACCTCTAAAACCCTATTTTCCTTACTATCTCTATTTTTAATGGGCTTAACCCACAAATCAATTTCATATTTTATTTCTACTACTTAGGCACAATTAATTATATATCCCTAATAACTTAATTAACCCATTAAACCCAATAAACACAATTATACACAAAATTAATTAATTCAATTAATTATTATATCTCATAACAATTAAATAATTATTTAACAAACCAAGTAAAATAAAATAATATAATAAAATAAATACGGATAAAATCCTCTAATAACTCAATGTCTCATATTTTCGGTCTAATCTTAATTACTCGAAAAATTCCCAAAACGCTAAATATTAACTCATTAATATTTCTAATACTAAAAATATTAAAATCTTCGATTAAATATTGATCCGCTATCCCGAACTAATACCGACTAAATCATCCCAAAATGTGAAAATTTCAATAAACATCAGAAATGACTAAATTAAGAAAATAATTATTAAAAACACCAAATAATATAATTACTAATATAATTAATAAAAATATTAATAAAAATCGGGATGTTACAACTCTCCCCCACTTAGAATATTTTCGTCCTCGAAAATTCAATTGACACAACCATTTCGACACCGAAACCACGCTTACTATCTCCCGATTCATACCAATACAAAATGTTCCACATCTTCAACCATACAAGCTTCCAAGGATGTCACTCCAATACTCGAATGAAATACCATGCAAACACACCGTTCTCTCGATGTCAAACTTAGCAAGTCTCTCCATCCGATAATCCATCCTCACTGGAATAAAATAAGCGCATCCCGTCAACCTATCCACAATTACTCGATGTTCTCAGCAACCCGAAACAAAATCCATAGAGATACTATCTCACTTCTACTCGAATAGAATAACGGTTGCACCAACTAAACGGTTTCTGACAAGTCCAACTCAAATACACAATTCCGTTATATCCCTCTTCATACTTTACCACTAAACATTTTCCTCAAATCTTGATACATTTTAGTAGCATCATGACGTATACTCAACCATTACGATACCCTTCATCCAAAGTTCTCTTTGTCCGAATTCTAACCATCAGGAATACAAACTCGATCACAACATCTCATAACACCATTCTCGACAATCCAAAAGTTACTACTTTTTCCTTGATTAATCAATATCATCTTGTTAACCAATTGAAAAAAATCCAATTTCTAACCTTCTCAAATCTTGTCAAAATATTCCAAGTAGGCTTCAACATACCAACTTAACACACAAAGACGCCGCTTCACAACCAAACTCAACCCTCTAAATCGTTCCAACGATTTCTAATTCTTGAATCCTCAACATGACTTATAAAATTATTTCCTACTCAATGCATCAGCCACAACCTTCACTTTTCCAGGATGGTAATTCAAACCAAAGATTAAAATCCTTCGAAATTCTACTCGTCTTGTTTACCTCATATTCAACTCTTGTGATCACTCCACACATCAACCCTTGATCCACACAAACAATGCCTCTTACATTCCAAAACAAACACAAAGGCAAACAAATCCAATACATACATCGAATAATTCCCCTTATGAACTTTAACTTACCTTGAAGCATAAGCTACCACTTATCGATATCTGCATCAACACACCTCAACTTGAAATCCCATATCCAATAAAATTCACTTCTTCCAACCAAAACTCACATTCAGAAAGCTTTACATAACCTTCTTCTCTTTCAGCACCGATAACACAATCCTTAAATGTTAAACATGATCATCGTCGCTCTTTGAATCAAATATCCTCAAGAAACATTACCTCATAAAACCTTCTTTCTTCTTACTCGACGAACAGTGGTAACTCTATGACTATACACTCAGACAATGAACCTCTTCTCAAACAATTCCTCAAATCTACTCTTCAACTTCTCCTTAGTCGATTTACACGCTACTAAGTTAGTAAGACAAGTCTATCTCGTTCAATACGATATCGCCTCCTATCAACAATAGATTAAGGGTGATCAGGTCCTCAATTTGTCAATAGACAGTCGACAATCATAATGAAACATAAACCATCGTTATTGAACTATAATAGTGTTCCTTCAGAACTTGCACTCGAAGTCACTTACAGCACCGAGATCCACAATCTCCCCTTAAAGTTACAATTACTTGATTCAACTTCAAACAATTCATACCAAAATTTATCAACTTGGTCTAACGAAAAACAACCTAAATGAATTCTCAAAATATCTACCAAAGATGCTCAACGGATAATTCAAACACGTAAAAAAAGTAGAAACAAGGCCAGAACAGTTGTATCAATAACTATACTTCTATGCATGACAGGTAAAACAAGGTCCAATCTTATAACACAATCCAAAGAATGAAATAATGCGTTGCACCATTATCAATAATAAACACACACCTCAAATTAACTTATCCTTAGAAGTAGTCTCAGCACCAGACAACGCAAACACTTTTCCTTTCGCTTGATCCTTCTTTGACTTATTGCACATGGCACAATTGTGTCCTTGCTTACCACAACTGTAGCAAATCCTACTCGAACCAACTCCACAATCAACAGTTTTGTGACCCGTCTCGCCACGCCTGTAGCACTTAATTGGATTAGAAGCTTCTCCCCCACTTGGCTTCTTGCCAAGACCAGATTGTTCCCTCATGTCATCATACGATTTCTCACGGAATTGTTCTCCTCCTCGTTTCAACTGTAGAAACCTCACTTCTTTCTTTCCACGCACATCTTCTGGAAAATAGTTTCCCAAAAATGCATCACGGAAAAGAGTCCAAGCAACTTCAATACCTTCTATTTCAAATCTCCACACAGTATTACTCCACCGAACGTCAGCTTCTTTTGTAAGCGTGTGAGTACCAAACTGTACCTTTTATACATCAGTGCAACTCACGACTTGAAAGATCTTCTCAATTTCTCTCATCCATGCATGCGCTTTGTCTGGTCCATACCCTCCTTCAAAGATCGGCGGGTTTCACCTTTGAAAGTCTCCAAAAGCACGGAACACATCCTCTCCTCCTTAACCGACATTCTCTTGTAGCTCTTGTCCAATCGCACCA